>NW_026294534.1:4577500-4790284 GCF_007827085.1 Peromyscus californicus insignis
GTCTAGCATTCCAGGCCTAACAGAAAATTTTCGTTTCTTTCCTTTCTCTGTGTGTCTATCTATGTGTGTGTGCAGATGTGTGGTGTATGTGTGTTTGTATGTATGTGTCCATATGCCTGTGTGGGTATGAATGTGCAGTGTATGTGTGTGTCTATGTGTGTGGATAGACCTGTCTACATGGGTGTACATGCGTGGTCCTGCATGGGCGTGAGTATGTGTGTATAGCCCATGTATGACACATACGTGTGCAGGGGTCAGAGTGTCAGGTGTCTTCATCTCTTCTACCTTACTTTCAGACCCAACAGTATGCAGAGAAGCAGCATCAACAGGATTTGGTGCAGTGCGCAGAGAAGCAGCATCAACAGTATTTGGTGCAGTGTGCAGAGAAGCAGCATCAACAGTATTTGGTGCAGTAGAGTAGATTGTGAAGATAAAATTAAGGAAGAAAAAGTGAGAAGTGAAGTTTTAAAAAACTTTCCAAAAGCGTTGCAATACTTTCAGAAGAACTGCATGTAATGTACAAAGAGAAATAATTGATATTAAATTTTATGATCAAAGAGCACGTTTGCTCCAAAGTCTGGCAGCAGGGAGCTTGAGTCAGACATTGCACAGACTATCTGACCTGCTGATGCTGACCGCATGGAACCATCAGGAACATATGGTGACAAATATACATCTAATGCATCATTGGAGTGACGCCATCCAGATGGGCAAGGCCACGCTTGTAGTCTATCAGCATCCAGGGGAACTGAACTCTGCTTCACACTCACTGCAGCACACATCAGTAAGTAATTCATGCCATTTCCTTTTCAGCAATGAAGTTTTACAGATATAAGGAAAACATCACACTTATACATGTGTATGTAGAGACAGACACTAAACTGCATCACACTACTGAAGAGGATGAATGCAGAATGGTCATAGCCTGTTAAGAACAGAAATAAAATCGATAGAATGGGGGAAAGAATCAGAAGAGATGAAACCCGTAAGACATCTGTGAGTAATAGTTTTTCTTCCCTACTTATCTTTAAATATACAAGAATGGAAATTTCAAATGATTTTTATTTAGGGGGCTTGCTGTACGAATTCTTCAAATAAAATATATGTAAGAGGCACTCAATTTCCTGAAATTTTCTCCTTCAGACTTGTGAGCAAGAATAAGACAGTAACTATGTGTAACAGGCCAACTAAAGTATTTACCCCAAATCACAAGTATCCCAGGTTGTGCTCAGATGAGCAAGTCACTTTCCTTCACCTGATTGTTTTACAGTTAGACAACATACGGCATGCTTCTCTGGCCCAAAAACAGTTTCTCAAGTAGGTAAAGTATGCTGCCAGTTCCTTCCCACCATCTGAGGTGTCAGTTGAAACAAATCCTACTTGGAGGGGTTAAAATCATTTCACTGACAAACGCATGCTTTTTATGGAACATGAAGAAAAGAAAGGTTAACTCTTGCTGTGGGGCCATGGTAAGAAGAATGGAGATAATGGGGATATCTTTAAGAATTATCAACTTCGCAGCTTTGGACAAAGTACTTTTTACAAAGTAAAGTGAGTGTTGAGGCAAGTCACCTGATACCCACAGGCCTAGTTATAGCACACTTGACATAAAATCCCAAGGCTTATTGCTTCTGTTTTAGCTTTTCACTAAGCAGGTTCAGAAATTCCAACCATTATGGAAAACTCCTGAGGTTAAAAAAGAAAGATACCTCAGAAAGCTTAACTGAAAAGCAAGGACAGAAAGAGGCTCTTAGAGGGCTCCTTGTGAAAGGCAGGATGTGGAGGAATCCAGAATGAGAAGAGATAATCCAGCCCGGTCACAAGTGAAAGATGTCACCACACACAGGGACAGGAGTTGTTTATGGTAACACCAGAACCTTTCAGAGATCCTGAGTTCAGTTCTGACTTCCTTAACTTAGCAGCTGGATGATCATTTAAGTAGAACTCCTGAGTGTAGGACTGCACAAGTCAGGAGGGAGAGTAGGCCCCAGTGGCCAAATTCAAAATAATCTGATGAGAAATGTGTGATGGCAGTTCACTGGATGAGATCTCTGAAGCCAAAGGCAAAGAGATTTGTTCTCTAGTTGATGGATGAGAATGTGAGAACAGAATGTTCTAGAAAAATCTTGACATGGATAGAACTAGCTAGGATGATACACCAAGCCTCTCCCTTCCTGTAACACAAGCTCAGTATAGCCTCAAGGAAAACAAAGAAATTGAAGAAAAAAAAGTTAGCTGATAGTTTTCGTGTAGTTATATAGTTTTTATGACAAGATCTGTCTTGAGGACGTGGTTATAATCTGTTCTCATGAGCCAGTGTGAGAGATTGACTGGAGATCATTTTCTTCCATTCCTCAGTTTGAACCAGGACATTCACTTTTAGGAAAGGCACAAGTTCCTTTGTGGACCTCATGTCACCTTCTGTTTATGTCCCCCTTCTGTCTGGAAATTGAACACAGCTGGCTTTTCTTCTTCTACACATCTTACCTCAATTACCACTCCTGGGGACCAATCATCCTACCTAGAAGTCATCCCTCGGTCTATTTCCTGAACAGTTGCTGTAGTGTGAGCCTTAGGCAGACAGATGCCTATGATTATGTTACTCATGGACGCATTCATACTTCTTAGCCCAAGGCCTGGAGTAAGGCACTCATTTTGAAGGAAAGAAAGTTAGTGAATGGGTCATGCCAGGAGTGACAGGCCCTATGGAGAATCTGTCTACATATTCTCACAGATTTTCCCTCTGGGAGTACGGAAGCTCTCTGCCCAACAATTCTTTCTCTACTTGGACTCAGACCATCTCTCTACACTAAATATACTGGGAGATCCAGAGAGTTCCTTTTACAGGAGAGTCTCCCTCAGGCAGTGTCAAGGAGAATTTAGCTTGTAACTATTCTACTCCTTTCCTAGCAGGATGCACTACAAAGTTTTCTACACATCCCCAAAGGACTTGAGTCTCAGCTTCCCAGAGCATGAATCCATTCATTCATGCACAGCCTTTCTTCTCCTGTCCCACCACTCTCCCAGACACAGCTTCCTTAGACAGAGTTTAAGATAAATGACATGCATTCCAGCTTTGTTTCCGTCTTGACGGCTGAAGGAATTCACCAGTGATAAGGAAACTCTCGAAGCTAAAGTGTTGACTAGTGGCTCAGGATGTTCAGGGCACAAGGGTGTCTGAAAGAATCAGGTGAAGAAGATGCTACTGTGTGGATCTTGAGTGTTTGCCCAAAGCCCATATGATAAAAAGCTTTGTGCCCAGGCTAGCATTGTTGAGAGGTAGTGGAACCTTGTGAGAGAGGGGCCTTGTGGGATGTCCTCAGGTCATTGAGGGTACGTCTTTCCAAAAAGGTTATGGCATGCTAACCCTTCCTGTAGTTGTTGTTGCTTTTTCTCCTTACTCTTTGGTTCTTTTGGGACGCCCACCACCCAACTCTCAAATAAATACACACATTGGCTTACTCTTTCTTAAGAATACCTAGCCTTAGCTTGGCTTATTTCTAGCCAGCTTTTCTTAACTTAAATTATCCCATCTACTTTTTGCCTCTGGGATTTTATCTTTCTCTATTTTTCATACCTTTATTTCTTACTCCATGTCTTGCTGTGTAGCTGAGTGGCTGGCTCCTAGAGTCCTCCTCTCCTCCTTTTCTGGCTCCTCCAATCTCCTTTTCCCAGACTTCTCCTCCTATTTATTTTCTCTGCCTGTCAGCCCTGCCTATCGTTTCTCCTGCCTTGCTATTGGCCATTCAGCTCTTTATTAGGCCAATGAGGTATTTTAAACAGGCAAAGCAACACATCTTCACAGAGTTAAACACAACATAAAAGAATGCAACACATCTTTGCATCATTAAAACAAATGTTCCACAGCATAAACAAATGTAACATATCTTAAAATAATATTCCACAGCACTTTCTTCCTCTCCTCCTCTTGTTTCTCAATCATACAGTATTTGATTTTAGTCTACCTTGCTCCAGCTATGATGTACGCAGCCTCATCACAGACCTAGAACTATGCAGGTAACCAAGCATGGACTACAACCTGCAAAACAGTAAACCAAAAGAAACCAGTATCTTCATAAGCTGATCTGCTTTGTCAGAGTGACAGAAAGCTGACCACCATAGATGGCGTTTAAAGAAGCAACATCTGTGTCTAGAACAGGAAAAGTTCTGCTTGTTTAGACAGGCTTGTGGGAGATCAGGATTGTGGAGATCTGGGAGGCCCCTCTGGGGCATGCTGTATACCTGCCTGCAAATTGACTACTCTGTCTAAACAATTGGGAGACTTAACGATGCCTTTCAAGGTAAGTGATGTGATTAGGACAATTGATCTTTTAATTGTATGAAGTAGATTATAACTGAGAAAAGGGAATTAGGACCCTTGTAGAAGACTAATCTCAAAGTCTAAGTGGCAAATAGTGATGCCCAGAATTAAGGACATCACCACAGGAATAGCAAAGAAGAGCAGAAAAGAAAATCACCATGTACACAAGACTCAACCTGGTTGGTTCTTACCTGGTGAGGTAAGAAACAGCCAATGAAAATAAAGCACACAAAAAAATGCGGCAGCAGGAACTCTGATCTACCTGGTGAGGTAAGAAACTGCCAATGAAAATAAAGCACACAAAAAAATTCAGCAGCAGGAACTCTGATCTCCAAGTATTAGGTTTAATTGAAGAACAGCTTTTTAAGGTGTTTAAAATGTTCCAGGGTAGGACAGGGGAAATTTGCACTTGCAAGAGGAGGAGGACACCCTACAAGCTCCCTGGGTTTGATACAGATTGATAAAGTATTATAGAGAACAGAAGGAATGCAGAGAGCGGATTGTAAGTATTCTCACTGGTATAAAGCACAATGACTACTTTTAAGATGAGTATTTCTACACGTAGACATAGACAAAATTATAACCTGAAAACATAAGTAACTCAATAATTGAAAGATGAGAACAGTGCATTAGTCTAGACTAACTACTAAAAAGAGAAGGGCAAGAGACAAGGGTATGGCTGCTCCATTATAGAGTGTCCCAAGGCCATCTGTGTGAATGGTGAGGCTGGTTTCCTGATAACCTTGAGACAACCTTGAGATTATAACGCAGTTTCCCATTATGCCTGACTCCAAGACATTGGCCAGATCAAGCTAAGAAACTTGCTTCTGGGAAAGGACAAATTCAATAAATTCTCATTTTAAATTCATGTGTAGTCTCTTATGACATAGTTTAATATGATTATATTTTCCCTATGAAGACAATTCATATTTCAATGAGCAAAACCCTTAAGATGAAACTCAAGGATGACCAAAATTACTAGAAGTATCTGTTGCTTACGTATTTTCCTCACCTCAACCCAAATAGCCCTTGTCCCTGGACACCCCTGAATAATCAGTTAAGCCTATAGCTTTTTTGTCTTGCCCCATTTACACAATCAGTGCCACAAGCATATTGGGGACATTATCAAATCTAGTCAGAGTCCCTGAACAGACATGGTATAAAGACATTCTGCCCTATTGGAAGGGGTTTCTAAAGCATTTGATGATAGGCTATAGCCAGAGGACTTTAAAGAAAGAGACTAGACAGCCTAGAGATGGTCCTGGCTTTTGCAGTACTTCTTCTCTACCTGTGTCTGCACCTACAGAGTGAGCGTTACAGGGAGAGCTGGGTGAGGGATGGGTTAGGTGCATCCTCTGTCCTACACAGCCATGTTACATAGTATTAGTCAGAAGACAGGCACCCCATGCATACTCTGTTTAACCAAGTTTCCTGAGACTGATGAGATGATGTGAGAGTCCCTGGAAATCCTAACAGACATTTCACACTGCCATTTCTTCCTTAGAGAGCAGAGACCTGACTTCAACTCTCCTTCCCTTTGTAGGGGGTTTCAACAGATAAATAATAAAACAATATTAAAGTATTTGTTGTGATCCATCTTTATTCTGTGATAATCAAAAAAAATCAAATAAGGGGATTTTCTTCTCCTCACACACAGCAGAGCAATAAGGTAGATCCAGGGCTTTCCAGAGGTTCCTAATAAACATTGATACCTGAGTGTGTGTGTGTGTGTGTGTGTGTGTGTGTGTGTGTGTGTGTGTGTGTGTGTCTGTGTGTGTGCGCGCAAAGGAGCTAGGTATATAATCTGTTGAAGGAGAAGCTCAGGTTTCTTTGAAAGGTATTGTGGGCAACATTCTATTACTGAGCATGGTTTTCACTGCTTGACACTAATCTGTCTCAGTGGTGGTTTTGTGACTATGAAATATTCTCAATTTCCTCTACAACTACATGTTATTGTTGCATGAACTACAGAACATTTACACTGCACAGGACTTTTACTACTGAGAAACATCTATATTTTTAAGCAGTTATTTTCTACATCTTCTCTAGAGTTGCACTAAATTTAGAGTTTCTTCTCAATACTCACAGGAAAGGAAGACTTGGGTAATGACACATTTTAAAGGGGCCTTTCAGTTGCATGCAAAAGAGTAGACTAATTCCTGGGCTGTCTGTTCTGTTCTGAGAACTCACAATAAAGAGGGACAGGCTCCTCCATAAAGGATATTAAGGACACTGGATATCCATATGCAGAAGAATAAAATCAGACCCCACTTTCTCTCCAGGTACCAAAATTAATTCAAAGTGCAAAGCTGCTAGAAGAAAACTCAGGGGTTATTGTTCAGAATGACCTCCCAGGTGTGATCTTACAAGCAGACAAACAGGACTGTGTTGAACTAAAAGCTGCTGCACTGCAAAGGAGGAGGTCTTGGGATAGATAAAGAGATGACCCAGGAGGTGGCGAGGAAACAGAAAGAATGATGAGATCCTGCAGGTGTGTTTTATAGTACGGTGACTACGCTGGACGTAGTTGTCATATTGCTGAAAATGGCCTAGAGATTAGACCAGAGATGTCCGTCTCAGTATAAATAAGTCAGGTGATCACTCACATTAATTGATTCATGTAATCATCATGTAACTTATCTCTGTTCAAATGGTACTGTATATACCATTTTTATTTATCAGGTCTGTTTTAGTCATGCTGGGAGAGAAAAAAAAGCCTTTCCATCAAACATATATGTGTTTCCCAACAGCAGGTGGATCAAGTCTACGTTCCATTCTTCGTAGGTACTTGGCTATTCTATGATAGAAACTGCTTCTCTTCTAGGATATGTGGGGGAGGTCTACTGTGCTCCTGCATCCAACCCAAAACTGTGGACCAGACACAACTGCACATCTATGCCTATGGATTCACTATTCAAAACAGTCAAGAATTTGAACAAGGCTAGATGTCGAAGAGAGGAACGGATAAAGAAAGTGTGGTTCAACTACAATGGGATTTTATTCAGCTGTGGGTGTAAATTATGGTGTTTATAGGAAAATGGATGGAGCTGGAGACATTTATATGAAAGAAAATAAGTTAGGCTGAAAGAGGAAGTGTAGGCTTGACTTCCCTCACGTAAGAATCTGGGTTTAAGTTTACACATAGATGGGGGGGAACTGAAGGGGAAGGAGAATACACAGGCCACAAAAGCAGAAGGGTCGGGGTACTGGGGGAACACAGGGGTCAAGAACCAAGAGAGTGGTGTGGGGGGCAGTGTATCATGATACACACATATGAGAATGTGACAACGGAACCAAGTGTCTGTAGTCTGTATGCTAGCCAAAACACTGAGTTTTAAAATGCCTGCCAATGCAGATGCAAAAACCCAAACCTATCATAGGAAGTTCACAGTGAAATTAAAATCACCTGCAAACACACAGCAGAAGCCGGTTCATCAATACGCCTGTGTAAGCTGGGGGACTCCCTCACTGTGACCCTTGATGATGTCGACAACTCAAAGTGAGGCAGAGCTGCAGCCTGTGTCGTACATTCCAAGAGCAGCAGTGTGGACAATGAGGAGCCCTTGGCCTGGGATCCGGGGGACACTTCCACAGCAGCTAGGAACAGATTGGGGCTCCCCGAATCTGCAAGTCCTCACCCCTTCTTATCCTCCAGCTCTCACTATTCATTTCACTCTTGTTAGGGATCTGCAGCTAGAGTTCTGCCATGGACATGTCTCCTCTGCTAGAGAACAACACTTTAAAAACAGGATTTACCTAAGAACTGTGACTTTTCAACTTCCTTTCTTCCAAGGATTCCCTGTTACCATGTGATGTGTATGTGATTCCCTTGGGAGGTAAACATATTTCATCCTAACTTTATCTGTGACGTATTTCTGGTGTACTGTCAACAGGTAGGTCACAGGATGGTTGTGCCATCTATCAGCACTCTCTGGTCTGGCTCCTAATCTAACTGGAAAGTAGCACCCCTCCTACACTTCCTTACTCATCTTTAGGGGTCAAATATAATTTAAATCACATTGAAAGGAACAAAGGAGTGAAAACCAAAGAAATCTTGTCAATAGTCCATCTGCTTGTCCATAGGTGATTTTATAGTCTTCACCAACTTGAAGTGTATAAGAAACTTCAGTGGCAGAGTATGAGGTTTGAACACTTACTATATGCAAATAGCTGTTTTACAGTTTCACAAAAGCTACCTTACATGTAAATATAATTATGCACATACATATGTGAATATACATATACACACATATGTACATGTATTTGTTTACTGGTAACTATTCCCCATAAATTTAGATGATTAAATTCCAGGTAAATCTATTACTGGAAACTCTCCAGGGTCTATAGCACAATTTCATATGCAATCTAAACTCTTAATAAATATTTGTTAACTGACCTGTGAGCTAATTAATACTCATTAGTCAGGAATTATTTTGAAACATTAGCATAGAAAGCCCTCTGCTATTTAACTTAGTGTCTTGAATATTTAATCGAAGCGAGTGATAAGAATTAGAAATATTTAGCACACGGAGCCCCCTGACTAAGTGCTGCAAAGGGGATTTCACACATATCTCCTTTAATTTAATTAGACTATTGGTTCTTCTGCCCACAAAGGATGTGCTTGAAAATGAAGGGAAGGGTAAGAGAAGGAATGTGAGTACTCCAGGCCCAGTGGGAATTCCCCTTCGGAAGAGAGCTGTAGTCAGTTCGTCCATCTCAACCAAGGAGCAGCAGGAAGCCAAACCACAGAGACCATTTTCAACGTTCCCACAGTGGCATTAAAAATCAATAAGGGACAAAGTGGCACTGTTTTCATTGCACTTTATACCAAACAACTTTCCCGAGACTAGGTCTCCGTATAGCAGTCAAGACAGATATCACCTTGGGGGTATGCTACTCCCTCCTCTTCATACTGCATTGTCAAAATCTCAACCCTTACATTCACAGCCTTTCTTAATCAGAGGCTAAATGTTCTATGTGTAAATGTAAAGAAAGTCAGTGGTCCGTCTCAACGAGAAATGGCACTATGTCCATTTTTAAGTTGAAATTGATCAATGTTAGAGACCGCTCTTTGGTCTCTCTGGCTCCATTTCAGTTGCTCACGAACACCTCAGGTAGATGACTGCCCTGCCAGAGACATACACTCTGAGAACCAGCTGTCTGTGGGCAACTGGAAGCTGGCTCACCCAAGGACATCATCCTCCGAGGCTAGATAATGCAGGAAGACTGAAAGCTGTCAATCATTGTCCAGCCCGCAGGAACCAGGATAACTGAATCTCACAAAGGGACTTAGCAAATTATTTAACACATGCCCAATCAAGCTGAATTATGACTTCTGACATTTTAAGTCAATACTCATTTAGTAACGTTCTATGTGCAGGTCTTTGGAAATGAAACTGAATATATAGAATTCCTTATACTAATGGAAAATGAAAGAGTAAGAAAAAAAAAGATACTATTTAGGGAAAATCCCTAGTCCCCAGAACTTAAATGATATTGCATTGAAGTGAAAGAAAAGAGAGAAAGGAAAAGTGGAAAGGCAAACCAGGCCCCAGACAGTATTGTGAAAGGGATGTGTAACAGCACATTCAAGACGACTCTGGTCATCTGGTACAGTAAAAAATAACTCACAGCCACATATTCGAAAACTCTAGCAGAGTAGAGCCAAGCTAAAATGATGTTTTCTTAAATGTTACTATGAAAGCCCCTTTTTGTAAATGCCATTAAAAAAAAAGTATATTAAGAATACACGATGCCAGAGCTATGGCTCAGCAGATAACAGTGCTTGACATGTGACAAGGGAAGGCTGGTCACATGACTTCGATCTTTGGAACCAGTGAAAGGTGGAAGGAATGCTTCAGTTCCGGAGAGTTGTGCCCGCACTGTCCCACAGACACTACAGCACAAGTGTCCACGTGCACTCATCCTACACACAAGTACAATGAAACACAAACCAACAACAACAAAATCACTTCTAAAGAATTCAAAAATAGGCTTGGTGGGTCACACCTGCGATCTCAGCCCTTGGAAGGCCAGTCCCCCGGAACTATCATAAATATAAGGCTAAGCTGGGCTACGTTGTGCTTTCTAGATGAGCTTGGCCTACAGAGTAAAGTCTTATCTGAAGACCAAAATGATTTTTTAAAAAATGTTCGAAAAGAAAGGTTCTAGAAGAACTTATTTTTTAAATTGGAACACTGAGTCATCACATGTGAAAAAATTAATCTCCTTAGTGGCTTCTACAAAACAGGCAGATTCCAAACAATAAACAGTGGGACATACACAGCCCATTCTGGTGTGGACAGGTGAGAGGCTCTCAGGTACCACCTTGATTCTGAGGCCTCTGGACACAGTCAGAAAAGAGCCTGGACAAATAGCCCAGCACTTATGAGCACTCTAAAGCCCAGTGAGGCCTTGAACTTTTAATTCCCCTGCCTCTGTCTCCCAAGTAGCTGAGATTAGAGGCCTGTGCCATAATACTAAATTAAAGAATAACATCTCTATGTATCTTAGTAATTAGAAAATTCATATAAAGGTATAAATACTGTGGAGTGTGTTGAGTCCAGTTCTACTCAGTTTGGGGTACGTTTTATGATTTTTACTTTTAAAAATAGAATCTAGCCTGTGGTAGTTAAGCTATTCTTCTGGTTATCTGACATGTGGTGTCCAGTTTACACGCCATCTCCATCATTTGTTGTTTAATAGCACTTTGAAACTCTCTCATTGCTGGTAAACTGATGCCAATGTAGAAACTGAAGAGTTAACACTACACTAGAACCTGTCTTTGTAACTATTGAAGAGTTTGAACATCCTCACCAGAGCAGCTGTGACTGCTGCAGGGGCCTCTCAAGGTCTGGCCTGTTGGCCGTTTACATTCTCTCATAAGAGGAAAGATTATTGCACCCCGGCCAGAGATTCCAGTGATCTGTAAGCAATCCTGCCCTAATTATTGGTTTCCTGGTCTCCTGATGGGTACAATATACACCAGGTTAGAAGTGCTGGAATGAGACTTTCCAATGCTCCGGCTAAACCGTGGCAACAGAGCCCCTGTTACTCTTCACTCATGCCGTGCAATTGAGCCCGATAAACTCACCGGCTACTCAAGCTGGACTTGGGTGCAGTTATACTTTAGTTTGTCATTGGTGCCCTCCCTTGGGGAGCAGGCAGAGACATCACTCAACTGTGAAAACAAGAAACCAAGTTATGTGGAGAATCCAATGACAGGGAGGCTGCCCCCACAAAATCCCAACCACGTGACTGCCTAGACAACCCTGAAGAGTGACATCACCACCGACATGCCTGTGTGGGTTGGGAAATCTCACAAGACCCCATTGCTAGGGGAAGGGCTGCAGGCAATTAGAGGTCATTGAGGGAGGGAGGCCCAGTCTTCTCCAGGGATGATCTTCCCTTTAGGCTACCCAATCCCAAGTGATCAGGCCTAAACACACACATATGGACCTAGCAGGCTGTGTTTATAAATCTATATGTACTTATATATGTAACAACAATACAAAATGTGGTAGAAATTTTATAACAGTTTCTAGCACAAGAGCCAAAACTAAAGGAACAATAAACCTCCTATTGTTTATTTTAAAGAATTTAGAAGATAAAGTTTTGAATGTGTTGATACATAATAATAATTACTCAATAAGATACTTGCATTCCAATATTATACATGTATTAAAATGTCATAGGATGCCCTATAAATGTGTGTAATTTGTGTGTATCAGATACATATTCTAAGTCAAAAACTTTCAAAACAACAAAACGGCCTCTTTTTCCATGCCAGCCCCCTCTGCCGTGGGATTTGTATGCCAGGCCCCCCGACACCAAGCCCTGTGTCACCCCAGCTTCTAAGCTTTGGTCAGCATCTACAGCTGCAGGGTATGGCTTCCGACTGTCCCTCGGGACACCCCTCGAATTCCCGGGTCATCCATCCACCTGTCACTGGTGAGCGTCGACAGAACTGGAAGCCCTTTTGTTGCCTCTTCTTCCCACGCTAGATTATAAAGGGCCAGAAGGTAGACACTCTTCTAAACTTTCCTGTCTGGATGTGGCCTCTCCAGTGATGAACATACGTGGCTAGACGAGGCCATTGGTGCTGCATGGCACTAATTTACCTGTGTATGAACAAACACATCTCCGCACCCGTGTGTGCTCATGCAGGGGTGAGCTACACCTCACAGCAGTCTGGGGGGTGACTGAGGTCTCAGATGATAGCACCCTCCTAGAATATTAACACAACAGTGTGGCCAGCAGGCCGATCCACTCTCTAAGTAGCTATGAGGAGCAGATTCAGCAAATTCATTTACAAGGACATTCTTATTTCTCTACAATTCTATGTCAGACCCATGGATTTCTGCATAAGACACTTATTACAAATGGACAAACCAGTGGTCACAGAAGAGACTCACGCCAACATCTATGGTAAAGAAGCCTTTCAGGTTTACTGAAGATAGCTTACCTGCTATTTCTCTGTAATATTTTGTTGACTTCTAAGGTTTTTCATGAAAAATATTAAACACCGACTTCTCCATACTCTCTCATTTTCTCGATGATATTAAAGTATCAAAGCCAAATACTTTATCATCTCCACAGAGAAGTACAGAGCAACAGGTGAGCCCCACTGTGTACAGAAAGTATCAGGGAAAAGGTTCTGTAAGAATCAGATTTTCATTCTGTTCAGGTTTTACAAGGATTCTACATTTTTAACCAAATCCCCTGAGAGCTCCCAATGAAGCTGTCCAGGGACTGCTGTTGGCAGAGTCAGAACACAGGAGAGAAACCTTCATTCGAACCATCCCTAACCAAATATCAGATAAATGTGGTCAAACACAGTTGCACACAAAACACAAGTGCAGACGCATAAACCATGGTAGAGCCTCCACAGGCTAACATGCAACGTCAGCCCAGGCAGGCCTCTCAGAGCTTCTATGTCCTGACAACATTGTCTCAAAATGTCATCCTTCACGAAGCATGCCTGTTTAAACAGAACACTCCAGGGATTTGTCACCACTTAATTTATTCCTCATGGCCTATAAACCATGAATATCAATTTCCACAAATATGTCATGGGTCAGAAGCAGTCCTAAAGGGTGTAAGAGAGGGTGTGTCATCCCTGGAAGCCACAATTAGTCTGAGAAAGGAGGCATTGATCTCTTCCTCAGGACGTAAACAAGGACAGAAGCTGGGTATCATGGCAACATTGTGTAATCGTGCACGGGGATGTCAAGGTCTGACTTTGTTGTAATGACATTGGATATACTTCTTACAAATCTTCACAATTGGTTTGGGGGATTTATGGGCACAGGATTACTATGTTTTACTTAATAAGTTTATGCTAAAGAATCTGTCCCTTGTTGCCAATACTCCAACATACAAACTCTCTGCAGACAATCTGAGACTTGTCTCAAGTCATCGACGGCTGGTTTCTGATGAGATGCAAGAAGCCAACTGTTCTGTATACTTTTCTCATCACTGTAACAAAATTCCTTCACAAAGTGACTAAAGTTACAAGGGCTAGATTCTGGTTCATGATTCAAGAGTAAAGTCTGCCCTGGCAGTGGGGGCATGAGGTGGCTGGTCACATTGTATCCAGAGTGTGGAAATGGAAAGAGTTGAATTCTGGCAATCAGGGATATTTATCATCTTTATTTTAATTTTGGACCACAGGATGGTAGCAACCTCATTCAAGGAGGGGAGTCCTATCCCCTCAGCAATCCTCTCCAGAGCTGCTCTCACAAACACTCCAGAGAGTGTGCTTTATCAGCATTCAACCCAGGTAGACACATTAGTCCTCACACTGTTCTTGTCTCTAAATAAGCACATCACGATGTGTGCATCAGGAAGGTTTGAGTCTGCATGGGACAGGTGCTGGCAAAGAAAAACTCAGGGTGATCAAGAAAAATGAAGAGAATTTTGGGAAGGAGAGAGGCATGAGGAGAAGTGGTAGATACCTATGAGGAGGGAAGGTTGGCTGGAAAGGAACTTCACTGGGACAAACAGAAACTTGGGTACAGGAACATTACATTTTTGACAAGTTCTCCATTCCAGCTAATGACACTGGCCTGGATTATTTATTCTTCTTCAACAGACACTACTGAAAGTCTAAGAAACATATGGAGATGCTAGAAGTCACTAATGATACAGACTCTAGAACCACAAAGAACTAACTTGGTTTAATAAGAGTAAACAATTCATTATAAAGAGAGATGTGATCATTGTTTTCTAAACACTCAGATGTTTTGAAACTTTTGGGTAAATACATATTGATATATGTATACTTACACACAAAAACACATTGTTTCTTTCATAATTGATTAAATGTTGTGCCACTGACATCTGGACCTGCTTGTTCTAAGGTCTTAAGATAAATTCTCATGAGTTTTATTGGCTATGGCAAGACATCTGCCAGGAATGAATGACATGGCTAACCTGATGCTTTTCAAATTAGGTATTTATTGCTTCAGATGAGGATTCCATATTGAGAGTGACGGGTCATCAATGATTTCTCACTAAACATGATTAATGGGACCGGATTGTTTTCCACTATCTATCAGTTGCTCAAGGGCTGATGAAGAAGAGGCGTCAATCACACCTTTGCCTGCATCATATTTACAGGTCAAGCCGATGGCAGCTTTCATCCCAACCAGAAATAAGAGGAGAAGAAAGGCCATCGTTGTCCTGTTCTACCATCTATGTCAGTAAACATCTGATTAATAAATGGATTAAAGACATCAAGAGAACTCTGATGGGATCTTGACTTCAAGTGAGCCTACTTACACGTTCTGTTTCCCTCCACAAATAAGTGTGAGTGCTACACATGCTTAAAAAGACAGAGAATTCTCAGAATAATTCATGTATATCTTGAGTCTATCCTATTCATGAATTATAAATCAAGGCTATCCTTTTTATTTCAATTTTATGTAAAAAAAAAAACATTCATTTTCTTATTGGAACTCCTTTGCTGAGCCTAAAATTAAGCTATAGCTACCATGATTTCCACAAGGCAATTTCTAGCTAATGAAATGGAAAAAATTCAAGTATGGAAATTTTCACCAAGATTTCTCCAGAGCACAGAACTGCCACCAAAACCTACATCTGAGCTGTGGGTACAGCTCAGGGGTAGATGCGTGAGCCTAGGGTTCATTCCTTAGCTCCAAAAACTGAATAAGAAACAAAAATAACACATGCTTCATAATTCAAATGACCAAGCTCAGTGAAGCCATTTTAGTTCTTCTAGGGTTGAGCATGGAGAACAATGGATCTCTGCAATTCCAGGTGCTTTTTCCTGACATCCATGGTGTCAGGAAGTATAATTAAAGATGACGGGAGGGTTCTCAATACACTTCTTCTTAGGTAGAAGCATCAAAGAGTTAAGAAGAAATGGCAGACAGCAAAATCAGGAATATATGTGGGACAGTCTGCTATATTCCCGTCATGGATGGAGGGAGTGGTCTAACTTTACTTCTGATTTCTTGCGTTCCAGTCAGGTTCCTATGAGACCAGACAAATATTATTACTAGGCCCAGAGGACTGAGTGGTTTTTCTAGAGCATGTCTGATTAGGGTGTGGAGCCAACCTTCTGTTCTCCAGAATATAATACAATCAATCTAATTCATAACTGAGGCAAATTAGAAAATATGTACACTCAAGGTAAAAAGCCTCCATTAAATATTAGTATATTTTCTGACATCTACTGATTTTAAATGAAATTTTAAAATTAGTGATCTTGGCAACATAATTTGCATATTTTAGCTCCTGCATTTATGTACCCTGTCTATAAGACAGAGTCCAGCAACTGCCTTCTACTCCTGGAGAGGGAAGAGCCACTGTGGGCTTATAGCTACAGCTAAAGACTTATTCTTGCCTTTCCTTGATTTACTGAAGCTCACATTAATAGGATTCATTTTTCTACATGACTGAGCAAGTGTAGATTCCATCGGAGCATGGATGTATTTGGTTGTCTTCACTATCTCTTCAAAAGTCAACTTTACCCTATTCCTGCTGGGGATGTGGAATGCCCAACCTCCCTTGGAATGTGACCATTTGGCAAATGGGGTTATTACAACACACTTCATTAACATGAAGAATTCAGTCAGTCTTTACTGAACTATGACAAGGGTCCCCCTAAGATGTCCTTGTGAAGACACAGACCACCAGGCAGAGCAGCATGTGGTGACAGAAGATTGTAGTGACAATCCCATATGCTAGGATGGACTCCCAGAACAGTCTCGCTCAGTATCCTCTACACCGAGCTATAAGACCCCTGGAGTTTGAGTAAAAGCCTGAGAATTGTAGCAATAAGTTTCTGCTGTTTCAAACTGCTCCCCGACCCCAACTTTAACCTTGGGTACACTGAGAAAGCAAACAGAGAAGGTGAGTAAGACAAGGGACACCCGAGGTGAAGGAGAGAGCACCCTTACATGCTGAGAGGACTGTCTTGGTGTTATGTTTCCCAATTCAATTGTCAAGTGCCCCCTTCCAGTTTCAAGAAAGACTTAGGTGATGAATTACATTTCTATAGAACAAATCATCTGCAATCATAATTTCTGGGTTTTAATTTGTGCCTTGAATATCCCTCAACAAACCACTGAGGGCTCTCTGATAAGTGCTTCTTGAGACATTTTGTTTTCTAACCCCACTGTGAGTTATGAAACAAAACTTTCCAGGTGATGTGAGGATGCCTTTAGTTCCTGTCCTGAAACACTGGACACAACTTCCCAGGTGATGTGAGGATGCCTTTAGTTCCTGTCACCACACCCCTAACAAAGAGCCATCACCCAGTTACAAGACCATGTTTCCTTAATAGATCTGTGCTATTCTTCTCCAGCTTGTACCAATTATAACTCATTTTCTTGGCGGACATTGAGACGTCACCCTGACCTGATTCTTTCTCACTAGTTATCTCTGCTTGCTCTAATTAAGGGAGGAAAGGGAAGAGAGCAACCATATTCTAGGAAGGCACATCCATTGAAAGTGTCCCTTACTGCAGAGCAGGCTCAGGCACTGGGGACAGACCGTGACAGCAAAAGCGGAGCTTGCCATGTGCCCAGCTCTGGGCCGTCCAGCTCGTGAACATTGAAACAATGTGTCTTGTTCACTTTTGACATGTCTATGATCGCTCGGTGTAAATAAGGAAATGAGGTACATCAAACCCTGACCTTTCAGAGCACGCTTCACATTTAAGTACCGTACCTAGTGTCATCATGCCTCTGCGTCTTCTGGTGTCACCTTGTAGAAGACAAAGACCATCCCCATCCTGCCACTCATCGGACAGGGAAATCACAGTATCGCCATGAAGAATTATAGTGACAATAAAATCAGTCACTAAATAAGGTCTCACCGTGCCTAGTGCATTAACACGTGCTTTATAAACAGTGACCATCACAGCGGCTACTGTACCCACTAGCATCCTGGTCATTCACACACAGGAAAATCCTATGTAGTAGGTGATAAAATAGCTCCAATCCCTTTGACTTGGCCAAAGAGTGCTTAGTGTTTGCTGTGAAGACAGAAACAGAATGAATAATACTGAATATCTTTCTTTATACAGATGTCAATGTGGGTTCAAGAGGCCAAAATCACACTAGAAAGTAAAAGAAGCGACCATTGTGATATGTAGAAACAGAAGGCAAAATATGTTAGCACAAAGTAGACCTAGAGTGGTGTCAAAACCTATAATCCAGCACACAGCAGGCTGAGACAGGAGGGTCTAATCGTCAGGCTAAACCTGAGCTACTCAATGAAGAAAACCAAGATAGCGTGCCTCAAAAAAACACAACACAGAAAGAGCACACAGTAAGAATGTTGCTCCCATATGGTCTCTGTGTCCAAACAGGGGGTAACATGTTTGCCACAGCATGAGTGGAAGAGATAAGACTCGGATTCTGGAATGAGGGGATCAGTGGTGTAGCTGGCGGTGGAGCAGACTGTGGAAAGAAATAGGGAGGGGGAAGTTATGTGGAAGGTCAGGTTTCAGGGGAGACAGGGAAGAAAAGGGGCTGGATTTCAGTTTCATGAGGCAAACATGTGGGAATTTAAGTGTTCTGGTTGTAACACTATGCAGGGAATGTAAAGAATCTTCATGATGTACACACTTAAAAAAGACTAATGTGCTCTATTTACGTGGGATGGTTCTTGTTGCAGATAACTGTATTTTTTCATATTAAAAAGACAAAGAAGATAATCCCATAGGCTTAGTTGAAAGGTACTAGTTGATCTTATCAGTGATAGGAAGCTGTGGTGAATTCTCAAAGTAGGTATTGCCAAAAGCCAGCCATCTTGAGGACATCTTTGTGCCTGACAATGGCTGTGAATGCAATGAGCAACCAAAATGACCATATCTATTTTGCTTTATAAATTCTAGTTAGCCTCAAAATTCAGCTTAAGGAACAAAAAAAATTAATTTATTCTTTCTCTAGCAGTCAACAAATTATTTGAAATTATTTGTTATATTTCATACACTATTCTGAAGTAGAGATAAAACCTTATAAATTATAACAATAGAAAATCCATATCTGCATTCTACATGGAAATGGGTCACTCAAATTGTTCTTTGTCCTCCTCTTGGATTTCCTCCTCTTTCTCCAGAAAGTAGACAGTGGGTAAAAATAGCAAGTCAAGTCAATTCTGGGTCAGTGGACAGCACCCTCCATCCATGTATCCCACTCAGAGTCCCCAAATAGTTACTTAATAGTTCTGTTATTATTGTCTTTTGAATAAATCATTGGTTCTCAAATTATGGACTTTCAGGACATCTGGGCTCTCTAGTGATATCCCCCACTGAAATTTCTTTTTTGAAATATAGAAAGGGTGAGCTTATTCAGTTCACTGGGGAGAGACTTGTAGAGAAGATTGCATCCTTATTAAGTGCCCTTCAAAAATATCTTCTCAGGTCAATTTATCCTTGTCTGCAGCTAATAACATTAATTCATTAGAGCAGTTTAAGGAGGGAGCTGGAGAGAAAGCTCAAAGTTTAGGAGCATTGGGGGCTCTTGCAGAGGACCAGCGTTCTATTCCCAGCACCCATTCGATAGCTCACAACTATCTGTAACTTGTTCCAGGAATCCAATGTCCTCTTTTGACCTCCATGTGTACAAGTCACACATGTGGTAATCACACATAGATGTGGGAAAAACACTCAATCTAAACACCGTTTAAAGTACCTCAAGGACATTAGCAATGAGGCTGGAAATCACTGTGGCTTTCAACAGTTGAGTTGCAGTCATTCCAATGAGATGTTCAGCAGTACATGTTTTATTAGTAAAACATACTGTTTTGTCATTAAGTTAGTACAACTGTTTGATACAAACTTGGAAGGGAGCCCCAGGTAACCAAGCACTGTCATACCAGCTGTCACCCTGGCCTAGGCTAGTCACCTCTTACTTTGCACTGTGCATTTGAATTGTTTTCATGGTCTTGTTAAGTTTGTCTTCTTATTTCCCTCTGGTTTTATTGTGTTCGTGACCTTGGAAAAGTAGCCAGGCCATGTACACAGAGGGGCTAGAACATCAGGGATTCCTGCTAGTAACCCACACCCTTGGTAGCTATCTTCTCTTTCTCCAACCCTGGTAGAAGTATAGAAACTGATCAAGTTAGGAGAGGACACAGGCAAGCCAGATATTGCAAGGCCACGGGGCCAAGGCTTATCAGTTGTCTCAAAATGATATAGGTGATATGAGCATAAACAGACAGAGAGAGAGAGAGAGACAGACAGACAGACAGACAGACAGACAGACAGACAGAGAGAAAGAAGTATACACACAACAGAAAGAGGCCTTGACATCAAAACACCAATATCCAGCAAAATATTCCAAGGAAGGGACTTTGTCTTATCCTGGTATCTCTAATATAAAAACAAACAAGCAAAACAGCAAATGGAAATTTGTGTTCTTAAAATCACCACCTGAAAAGTCCTGTTACTAAACCAAAATGACCATCAGGTCACGTTAAATATGAGAAGCCCTAGGATAGCTGATGTGGAGATGTTTGTTTCTTCAATTAAAAACATATCCCTCCACCAGCTGACTTCTGCCAGCACCAGTAATACAAATGGCACAGAGCACCTAGCCACTCCAGTGTCCACGGGTTCTTCAGGAAGATTTTCTCTGTGTTTTAGAATCAGTCATTTGCAGTATTGTTTATGATTATCAGCCTTTCATCCACTGTCCTGAGGGGATGCTAGGCACTGTCAAGGACCTTTCCATTTCATGTTGTATTCCCTCATGCTTGGAGTATCTGCCCACATTGCTCTCCACAGGGCCAGTCACTGTTTGCCTCCCTAAGTCCTGTCAAGACAGCATTGTTCATCACCCACCTGAAAAGATGTCTCAGAGATCCCTTAGTCACTTCTGGGGAAGATACAAGGAGAATGGGAAAAAAATCTGCCATTGAGATTAGAAAATCCAGAGATTCATCAGCTTATGCTGCCCAGCCATGGAGATACTCAACTCTTACAGCTTCCGTTTTTCAGCATTGTTGTGATACTTTCCATTTACAGATCTGTCTTGCACCACAATTGTCTGGCAAATCATAAATACTCATTTCCAAAGTGCTGGTATCACCAGAGATGATTCTGAAGGAATCCAGTCTGGTCCAGTTTCTCACTATCCTTTCAATGTATTTATCCAACAACAAAACTCCAAGGCCAGTGTCCAGTTGGCATGGCTAGGACAGGGTAGCTTGGGCACAGTGTGGCAAGGGACCTCTTATCTCAATTGCTGATTATGGCTGCTCACATAAATTTGCAATCTCTTTAGATAACACTAGCTCCTTTGGTTCTGGTTATAGTGTAAGTAAAGTGTGTGTGTGTGTGTGTGTGTGTGTGTGTGTGTGTGTGTGTGTGTGTGTGCATGTGTGTTGTTCATACTATATATTATTTAGAAATAATTAATAAATGAAATTAAACTTGCATCTCTCATGAAGCCACCCAGTAAATAGGACTCTTGCCTGCAAACTTGCTACATTAATGATAAATAAAAATGAACGCCTATCCACATCATTACAAAGCATGGTTTCACTGAATAGCTTTGTAATGTCAGCTTAGTTTAGTTAAGCCTATTTAATGATAAAGATTAAAAATAAAAAATACCACCTAGTCTTGGTAGATTTTAAGGGGAATGACATATTCAATGAACACCTATTAAACTTTTATCAATATTTGAAGAACACATTATGTCCATGACAAATCACATCCTTTAGGGTATAATCAACTAGCTGTTTTAAATTCCTCTTTTTCTAGGTCACATTGCTCTCTATTTTAAAAATAGCTATATATTTTAGCTGTGTTTTCCTCCTTGGCTCCTTGTAAAAATAAAATGCATTAGGACAGAAAAGCCACCTGTAATAGTTCTGTCAGAGAAAAGCATTGTCAACATGTGAGGAGAGCCCTTCATGTCCTGTTAGGAAGTAACTGTCAAGGTGGCTGTGTATGCAGCTCAAGACACCACATTGCACACCACTTCCCCTCAGTGGGACCATGCCCAGTTAGGGACATCAGCAAGTCCTTGAATAGATGCAACCCAAGTGGTCAGGCAAAAGAAGACACATCTTTCATTTCAGACAGGCGGCTAAAGTGGAGGCTGAGCAGCTGTATGGGGACCCTGTCCAGAAAGTAAACAGAAAATCACAAGGGACCCACACACCAAAAAACCCTACTTCTTTTAATGAAACACAAATCAAGCCTGAAGCAAATTGGGATTCGCTGCTAACTTTAAATTTTCTTCCACATCTACTATAAAATTTATTGACATGCAGAATCATATGCATTGATGATAGCAAAGGAAACATGTCTTGAAATTTGGAACAACTCGTTTCAAGTGTACTAATGGCATGCTACAGTCCATTAGATATAAGATATAATGTATATAATATATACTAACGACATGCTACAGTCCATCAGATATAAACAGGTAAGTTGGTGTCAGGCAGGTATTGTGGTTTATTCTTGATTTATAAGAGGGCTTCTATTATGCCAGTAAAACCAGAAAACCTTGATAAGAACAAATCAATTCCTTTGCATTAAAGCAACAGGGTTCTAACCCAATTTAAAATACAAGTATTCATTAAAACAAAGTGAATGTTATACAGTTTATAAATTCCAGGTTACTTTACAGTTATCTCAAGTATGTAACTTTAAAATGTTTACAAAAAGGCAAAGGTCATGGATTGCTGACTCGTTTTTTGTTTTGATGGATTCTGACCTCAAACAGAAAGATCTCAGAAGTGAAAGTGGGTTTGTTTGTACTTAAAGCCGAGTCCAGAATGGCTCCTTGCTGTCTGTCTGTGATTGCATTTTGTAATTTTGCTAAGTGATAGAGTCGATGACAGCTGAGAGAATTAGAAACATATGGATGAGGAAGGGAAGAAACCAACGACAGTGTGACAGAGAGAAAACCCAACGGAAGAGGGAGAATGGCAGAGAATGAGAGAGGAAAAAACGCGAGAAAAAGAAAAGGCTGGTCTGTGAGATGGCTCCGAGAAGTGCTTGCTATATAGAAAGATAAGGAACTGCTTGGTCCCTGTAACGAAGTAAAAAGCAGAACTTTCCAGCCTGTGCTTCTACCTAGTAGCAGAAACTAAATAGCAAATGAGGTTACTGTCCTGAAATGTCCTAGAAAGCTCAACAACGTTTTCATCAGTCCGCATCAAGATATCTCAGAAGGTCACACAGCCACATGTAAATAAGAGAATAAATGCATTCCTATGAGAACTGCTGAGAGCTGCATGGGGAGAGGTTTTCACCGAATCCCTCTACTACATCATAGTCACGCAGAAGTTTAGGGAATGTGCACTTCATTCCCGTGGGTCTGTACGGAACCACAGAGATCCAGTCCTGACGATAGCTCCCCCCTCTGGTGTGACTTCACAGCCCTTTATTTTGTTGTCCTGCACCATTCAGCCACCCCCCCCCCACCCTTTTCTACGGTCTTGTCACTGCTAAGTCTTAACAAACCACTCTTAATATTTCCATGTGTCTATATCGTAAGAAATTCATTTAAAGAGCGTGATATGGGTAAAGGAGGGGCAGAGGAGAAGAGAACACTATCAAGAATTCTTCCAGGAAGTCGGCAGAGAAAATCCTCATTTGAACCTATGCTACAGAAAGGGAACTACCAGAGCAGAACCGTACTGGAAGGTGCTTAGTGACATCTGTCACTCAGATGGCGTGAGCTCTGAGGTCACTGAGTGAAGCATGGAAATAAACTTAGATAATAGAAATATTAAGTAGGGTCTACCCCTGCTGAGAATTCAACAACTAAACAATGGTTTATTTTAGCATTGCGTCTCTGAATTTGTCCAACAGTGTAAGATAGTGAGAAGCTTGTAAAGTATTGTAATCTTTGGCTTTTCTTCTGAAAAATAAAAACAAATGAATGTACTTATCTACAACTGGGATTCATTTTAATAACCGAGGTACATATTGCAAAGGGTCACAGCAGTTTTATGATAGCTTTTGAAAAACACCAATGATATCAATAAGATTATTGAGTTTTTTTCTCCACTAACTGAGACCTCTGAAGAGCACTGATTAAGAACAAAGTAAATGCCATTTCAATTATACCTTCACCTTTCACACCTTCAAGTAGGTAGATGAAAAAGTAGTCAGATGGTCTTAGGACATACAAGCCAAAATTCCCAAAACTGACACCACTGGTAAGCTTAATGAATGGACATTGCTTGGCACACAAGGTGATATATTTCGGAGTGTAGAAGTAAACACAGCTCTTCGAACTAAATCTGTCCCAATTGGTTCAGTCCATCCCATCAGACTCACGAGTGAAATTATTGCCCAGGCCATGACAATGCCCACTTCACTCAGATCGGAAGGAGGTCTAGCTGAGCCTGAGTGAAGTGGGCAACATCTCGGCTGGAGCAATAATTCACTGGTGTATCTCAAACTTCAAAATTATCTTCCCTCTTCTATAATTACAACAAATTCCAACATTAGCCAGTTACGTAAGGAGTACGCTCTTTTGATTATTTCTTTTGTTTGGAGTTGCCTCAAATCAGAGGTAGTTGTTGAGTTCTGATTATTCATTGAGTCTTGTACTTTTAGAGCAGATGGGGGTGGTGGACGGATTCGTATGGGACTTAGTTTTTGAATGCCTAAAAATTTTAGATGGTGATGGTATTTATATTATTTCTGCACAGTTCACAGACCAGGATTCTAGTTAATCTAGAAGGCTCTACAATGGATGGAAAATATGTGTATTGTCGGGCTTTAGGCTTTGAAACAGACTTCCAGAAGTGGACTTCAGTGGCTCCTGCTCTTTTGTGCAATGATCCTTATAATTGCTTTCCAGTCATTATCCAGTGATATTTGTCCAAATGTAGGGTTGGCTCACAGCCTCCCTTCAGGCCCTGGTGTCTATGGGAAGACATGAGGAAGACGACCCCTTAGTCATCTCTGACCTTGACCAGCCCATGAAATCCTTAATGACCAAACTTGCTTTTTTTCTCATTGCTTTATAAGAAGCTTCCCTGTCTCCCCTTTTCATCCTGTCTTTACCGCCTTATGTTTAGCAACTCTCCTGTGGCTTCTTGCTTTGGACCTGATGAGTCGTTGAGTTTCAGCATCCTCCTGTGTTCGCCCATGTTCCTCCTCCTGAGGTTCAAGGAACCTGGAGTCGGCACTTAAAATCTCATGTGTTGTCTCAAGGGAACACACACTTGTTTCATTGGAAAATGTGCTTACACAGAGAAGTTATCTTACCACTGAGATGTCTATTGTGTTTGTAATTAAAGTTTTAAAGTCTCAAACTAAAATATAAAATTTAAATAGTTTACTTTCTGGTTCTTTCCAAATCCCAAATGTATGTCTTGGTCTGAAATTATATTTTGCTACAGAGATTTTTTTTTTAATTAGTATGAGACAACCACTTAAGTTATTAAAATAAGTTTTATAATTAATAATACAAGTCAATTGTATTTTTTAGGAGTTGTATGAGTATAATCATAATTGATAAACAAAATAGTTACTGGCTTTATTGAATGACTTTTTATATACACAAAAATCATTAACTACATAAACACACATGTATGTGTGAAATATATACATATATGTAACATAAAGTGTATTCTTAAATAGTATCAGTGAATGTAAAAACAACATTGTAGTTAACCACTGCAATTTACTAGATTTACTACATATTCTGGAAATTTCCACATTAACAAACAAACACACCCATTCTTGAGATAAAGTCAACTTTCAGTGTGAGTCTATCCACTTCTTTGTGGAGTTGGATGGAATGTTAAGCAAAACAAAATCAATTGCTAACAATTTAGAAGACATGCCAACTCACAGATGTGAACCCTAAAGTTCTGTTTGGCACAGGTGTTTCCTAAAATATGTCCTCAAGTGTCATTTCACTATTTCAATCTTGCTGAAGTGAATTTTCCTCAAACTACCCATTATGAAGTGAATTACTCAGTTAACTAAGCCAGTGTGCTAGACTTCCATTTACCAAGCACTAGTATAGCATCTACTATGCCTCAGTTTCCATGCTAGAACATTTCTGGGATGAAATAACTAGAAAAGAGAGGACTGCAGTCCCTTTTGGATCATCACTACATGCACATGCTATCCTGTTAGATGAAAGATTCTGAGACTGAGCTCCTATGTCATCTAAACATCTACTAACAAAGCCGGAAACTAGTGTCTATTGAAACATACTTTTTAAAAATGCTGCACATAGGGGTCACAATGTGGCTCATCACATAGAGGAGCTTGCTCCCCAACAAGCCTCAAGACCTTGAGTTCAATCTTCATGAACCCAATGGTGGGAGGGAGACCCAACTCCCACAAGTTAGCGTCTGACCTCCACATGTGTATGGTGGAGCACCTGACCTTCCAACCCCAAATAAATAAATGTAAAAACTGATGTATTTTAAAGGCTGTATAAAAGTCCTAACATGTGTGACTGTTCACAGTTACAAGTTAATATTTAAATTATATATAATGTAAAATTTCAAAACAGTCCTAGTTATCTATCACATTAGGTACATTTGCAGCATTAATATTTGCTTCACTGAATGGAGGGCAAAGGAGTGGCGATAACATCTCACCAACAAACTTGCTGCCAGCCCAGCAACTCACAGTGCATCTAAGGACCTCTGCGTCACTACAAGATAAAAGCACTGCTTCTTAAATATGGTGAATAGTATGCCGCCTTTATGTCCGCCGAAAGTATTTCTATCTGCAACATGGTTTTTGTTTGTTTGTTTGACATCTTTCATTTGGGCTATACTTAAGTGTGATAAATTATGTTCAATTTTGTTATCTGAAACATGAACTGAAACAAAGGCAGCATTGTAATATGTGAAGCAGCCTTGTCATGCATGATGAACCATACCATGGGCTCATTATCATACTCAGAAAATGCAAAATAAAAACACTGCAGAATGGAGATGAGAATCTCCACCAAATGTTGCTGCCTAGATCCCAACTCTGCTAATGGGATAATCTCATGATGCCTTAGCCATGGAGGGGACAAGCTAGGAATTTAATAAGCCAATTCCAGAGGATTTACATATGGTTCTTATCCTAATTATTTCCCTCCATTTCATCGTAAACTTTCTAAAACAAAGCGAAAGTTTTTATACAAACATCTCTCTTGTTCAATACCAAAGCTTTAGCCATTGATCACTGTATTGTTTTAAAATAAGAAGGAGCATCAATTATTTTGTCCACAAAGGTGCAAAGGTCATTTTATTTTCCCAACCTTGCTGAAGAAAATTTCCCCCCTGAAATGGTCAACTTCAAGTATATAAACTATTCATTAGGAAACTAATTAGTTAATGGCTGAGCCAGTCTGTTAGACTTCTAGTCCGCTGTTAGTTGATCATCTACTGTGCTCCAGATTCCATGCTAGAGCACACACTTTCTAACAGACACATGATGAAGAGTCAGGGTAACAAAGAACTCAACCCCCCATGCTTGCTCATTGCTTCCATGTTTCTCTTTGTTACAGAACTCCAATTCTGTACATCATGTTTACATTTTCCTGAGTTATCTACAAATATTGGCTGAATCTCCAATCCTTACAGAGGATGTTTGGCAGCATCGGTGGATTTTTTTTCAAATCAACAATCACACTCAAGTTCTAACCACTAAATCACTTAAATCAATTGGAACGCTTGAAGTTTTGACATTTCCGTTCCAGTTTCCCTAAAGGGAACAAGCAAGTGAGATCAGATACATTACAACCTCTGGCTGCGGTAACGTTCAACATATAAAGACGCTGCATGCTGTGAGACTTTCCATCTGCTCCAGTGGCTTTCAAGCATTGATCTGATCCCCATGTGCCTTGCTGCTTATCGTGAGCAAGGCTAGGAGCCTCTCCTCCAACTTGGAATGGCCTTCTTTTCCCACCTTCCCTCTCAGCCACACCATTGGAATCTACAAAGACACATGGCCTCTCCACAAGCTGCCTGTCTGCATTGTCCTCTCTGCCCTTTGGACTAGGCTTTGCCTGGGCATTTTCTCACATCAGGTTGAAAGCTCAGCACAGAGAAAAGGCTTGAGGATGATTTCAAGAGGCCTTTCAATTCCTTCTCTTACTCTTCTAATCTCGACCCTCTTCCAAAAACCTCAGCAAACTTCCTTTTCCTTTTGGAAGCAGAACTAGGGTACATAGTATTCCTTTCCTATCTCAGGATCCTGCCTCAATGGTGGACAAGCTCTACCATGAAGTGCAAAATACAGTTGATGTGCTTACAGTGCTGGGGAAACAGCACAGCACTTTAAAAGTTAACACAGCATCTCATCTTCATATGGATGACCCATTAGGACTTGGTTCTGCCCAGGCAAGCTTTTAACCCTCTCTGTTGCCCCTGCTTTGTAAGTGCTGTTGGTGGAGATGATCTTTGTCCTTGGTAATCCTGCACAGGACCCACCGGCTAGCCAATCTCAACTTCATACTCAGAGGGGAAACCATCTTAACTGTTTGCTTTCTTCATTCCTGGCTCCTCATCTTCCCTATTTTACTGTTTAATGAAGTCTGTCCTTTAATTCAAAGTTTTCCTGCTCTCAGTGCAAACACCTGGCATTCTTTTCACTCCTTAGAAAAACCTTTCCTTCTGGTTAATTTCAGCCTCCTGGTGGGTAATATGAAAGTGATAAAATGGTCGCAATTTCTCAGAAGTGATGAAATTATCAAATAAGCTGGTATATGTGAAGAGTACACACTTCTCCAAAGTCCCCAGCAGTCACAAATTCACTGTGTAAGCCTCATTCAGGAGCTCCACACTGACTTCAGCCCTTTACCACACCTTCACCCTCACCCTGCATGACACTCCTTTCCCCAGACAGGTCCTGGATGTATTTATTAGCACATAGTAGCTGCCAGTCATTCACTGATCAGTTAAATATCATTATTAAGTGTTTTATAATTTTAATAACCCAGACCATAGGAAGAGTGCTGCATGTTTATCAATTCATACTGACTTTATATTGCTTTTATTATATTTAAACACACTACATTTTGATCACATACTTTTCCCTCTCCCCATCAACTCCTTCACTGCCCTCCACATTCTACAGCTCATTTCAAATGCATGTCTTCTTAACGTACACATGTATATGTATTTGTATTTGTACATGTACATTTGTACACTATATATATATTAGTGAGACAATTAGAGTTGCCCATATGCACACTGTTACAGGGCTGTTCACTTGAGCATGGGCATGGGCAGCCAATCAGGGGGTTTGTTCCTGAAGAAACCTGATTCTCCATCTCTCAGCATCCCCCAACTGCCTATAGCACCTTAACTAGGAGTGAGGGCCTGTGAGCTCACCCCCATCCATGCTAATGTTGACTGGCATGGCCAGTCTTGTGGAGACCACCATAGCAGGTGAGAGCTCATGGGTGCAGCGTCCTTGTCACATTCTGAAGACAATACTTCACAGCAAGTACCCTGGCCCTCTTGTTCTTAGACTCTCTTCACACTCTCCTCTGATATTCTGCCTGAGTCTTGGGTATAGGGGCTTGTGTTAAAGAGTTAAGACCTAGTAAACAGGAGAGAACTCATGCCCGGTGCTGTAAACCCAGCCAAGAACACAGACACTAGACACTAGAAGAGAGTTCAGTACTGATATTGATGACTCAGCTGCCTTCTAGATATTTATCCAAATGTCCATCTCTACACAAGACATCTATAAAATATATTATGCTGTGTCAATAATGTAAAAACTATCTCATTTCACTTCCATTTCTTTTTTATGAATCCTAAGATGTTTGTGCAACAAAAGAACGCTCATTAATTAGTCACTGTCATTTTAATATTGGCTCTCTGGAACACAGGTACTGCATGGGAGTGTGCCATGGCAGAGACTATGAAACACGTGTCTGCAGAAATGGAGAACCCAGCCCCCCTCCAGTGAATTACTCTGAGTCACTACTGGTTTTTACCTGACATGCACAGTTGACCTTCAAAGTCTGAGTTCACCTTTCTTTCATACCACCACCACCACCCCTCCCCCGCAAACTGTCCTTGATGCTATGTGACTCTGCCAGCATCTGACTTCCCTTGATAACAGTGCCACACGTTCAAACTGTGTTCTGAGAAGATGATGTTTGGTTCTGACATTTAAGAGTTCTCAGCAACTTCAATGAATTGATTCAATCAGAAATGGGTGAACTGGATGTTCCTGAACACATCAGAAACATGCCCATCCTCGTACTTTCTCCTTGAAGACTTTCATTATCATGTGGGCATGTCATGTATGTATACATGAGCCCTCTCATATGACAGGTGGTTAGTCTATGGTCACATTTGTGACCACATTTAAAAAAAAGCTTACAATGAGTGGAACACTATCTTCAGGTTTTGGGTTTTCCTTTTGCTTTGTTTTATTTCTTTGTTGAAGAAGAAATTTATAGAAGAAGATTAAGTTTCAATTCTTGAACCAATTTTATCAGAAAATCTTACTGACACCCTTCCATAATGAGAGGTGAGTTGCTGACTCTTCTTCTCACCATCATGAGGGAATTGATCACCCAAGAGCAGCAGGTGACCCCATGTTCCTGTTCTTCCCAATGAGAGTGGATGACTTAAGGAAGAGCCTGTTTCCCCAGAGACATCATGAATGCTATGCAGGTAGCAGGTAGAGATGGTGTTGTAAATGGCAAGTGGCTTAGCACATGAAGAGAAATTACACTGACCACTTCCAGCTCTCTACAGTCTTGTCTGTTTTAGAAGTGGATTTCCTCACAGAGATGCAGAGGGTACCATAAGTCTGCCAGATATTGTGACTTCAGCAACCAAGACGGGGTGGAAACGTGGAAACTACACACTTCAAGTAACCATAGAAACAGCTATTGCTGTTCCTTGAGTCTTCCATGATGACTTCCTTATAAGTTATTTTCTGTTTTTCTCCTTATATAAAACACAAATCTGATCACATGAACTAGCCTGTCACAAGAAACCATTTTAAAACCTGCACTATTCAATCTTTAAAGTGAAATTTAAAGAGATATTGTTCCATTGAAACACAAAAGAAGACCTTCAGTAATGTTCTTCCTGCACTGACTTTGACATCTCACTCCAGTAGGTTGCAAAACCAATAGAAACACAGAAGAACTTTAAAATTGCAGATGTCACTATATCACCAGGATATGACAGTAAACAGATGTCACCCAAATGGGACACTACAACATGGAGAGTCTCTACACCAAAGGAAATGTGGCAACAGGAAGAGACACCATAAGGAGCAACATACAAGCCATGGGCTACTGAGAGTTCAGTTGTTTACACAACCATGACCCAAAAGGTGTGGACCAGGAAGAGGGAGAGGTTCAGGTAATTTTTCCTGTGGAAGATCCAGAACTTAGTTGAGGACCCAGACAAGACAGAGCAATCCAAAGAATAAAACTGGCTCATGGGTCCTTCCTCTCACTCTGCTCTGTAGGAGTAGTCACACTCTTACCCAAGAGCTTGGGGACTCAGTGATAGAGCTCAGAGAATGGATGTCACAGCCACTGCCCAGACCTGAGTAGGTCACAGATTTCCCGTGACTGACCTAAATAACAAGAAAAATCAGAAATGTCCTTGTCTTAGAGATGAGAGCACTGAAATTCAAAGAGGTTGAGACATCTACTTAGGAGCAGTGGGACCCCAGATTGTCACTGTAATCATTTCACACCGGTATTCTATGTTCCTCTCTGTGTTTTCTACAGAATCTCTCTTGGCATCAGCATGAAGAACAGTAGGTACATCATGTTCATCTGTAGACAGATTTCTTTGTGGGGGTACAGGGTGGCACCAGTTCACACACAAAAAAAACATAGAGACTTCTTATTAATTATGAAAGGTTGGCCTTAGTTTAGGCTTGTTTCTAACTAGCTCTTATAACTTCAATTAACCCATTTCTAATAATCTACATGCTATCATGCAAGTCATGGCTTTTACCTCTCCTCCTACATGTCCTGCTTCCCCTGTGTCTGGCTGGTGACCCTACCTTCCTTCTTCTCAGAGCTCTCTATCCCTAGAAGTCCCACCTAACCTCTTCCTGCCCAGCTCTTTATTAAACCAATCACAGTGACACATGGTCATACAGTGTAAAGGAATAGTCTGCAATATTCACCTAATATTCACAATGCTGTCATCACTACTCATTATTAATAATTTAAAATATTCTTTTTAAAAATTATTTATTTTATTTTTTATTTTATGTGCATTGGTGTTTTTGCCTGCATATGCATCTGTGTGAAGGTGTTGGGACTCCTGGAGTGTAATTATAGACAATGGTGAACTGCCACGTGGGTGCTGAAAACTGAACCCAGGTCCTTTGGAAGAGCAGCCAGTGCTCTTAATGACCGAGCCACCTCTCCAACTCCAAAAATATTCTTTTAAGCAATCTTTTCAATGTTCATAAAAGGAAATATTCCCATGTTGCTGATGAATTCTATATGTGCACACAGAAGTTATGCTCAACAATATAAAATTTTAGCCCAAATTTTTCCAATAACATGTCAGAAAATATTATCCCCAGGAAATATCATCCCCACAATTATAGAACCCTATCTATCTGTGTAATTTGGTTTATCCAAAGATGCAAACTTTATTGCAGGCTCTGAAGTACTGTGGATTCACAAGAGATAAGTCTGGCATGTGCCCTGTGTTCTCTTAGTGGCTTAATGTTTATATGTCTTCCCTTTTCAACCAGTGAGACCAGACGTGTTGCTGTGTATACCACATTGTTAGGTAGCTAGGTGGTGATTAGTAGCCTTGGAGGCCACTGGGGATCAACTCCCCGTCGTGGTTGGCTTTAGACTCTACCCCACTTCCTTGATAACACTAGCATCATGGTCAGAAGAATAGAATATCTTTGGCTTTGGGTGGAGACACGGCATTGTGATGGGCTTCTGAGATTAGAACATTTGATATTATTATCTACTCTCTGAATCCAGGAGCTGGAGGTATGGCTCCATGGTTAAGAGAATCTGGGTTAATTCCCAGCACCAAAGTGGTAACTAAAACTACTACTACCTGTAATTCCAGTTCCCAGGGCACTCAAAACCCTCTTCCAGCATCCATAAGCACCCCCACACACGGTGCACAGAAAAAAAAAAATACAAGCAGGCAAAACATGCATATACATAAATAATAATAATTAAAGGTACAAATAATAACAGTGAATTCATCTCTGCCTGTCAGTTATCTGCCTAGGAGACTATCCCACAGAAAATCTGATTCACCTGAAGACAGTCCACGGATACAGGAGAAATAATTATCCCCTCAACGAGATAATATATTTCTCTGTCCCAGAAATCCTTTCCACAATGCAACGGCTCACAGGCCTCCGTCAGGTAGCCTGCCAAATTTTGTGAGTTTTAGTTCAGAAAAACATACTTTATCATGTTCCTCTTTTCCATCTCTTTGTCTTGCAGACGCTGGCCAAACACCCAGTGGGCTTTCATGCCACTCTGGCTTTCTCACTCCCCCTCTCTCAACACTCCTTCCTCCCCTCCACGCAGCTGCTGGCTGAGGGCCACTGCTGAACACTCTCTCTCTTCACCCCCACACCCCTGCTCCTGGCAGCTGCCGAAGTTAACAGCTTGCTTGCTCCATACCACCCTCAATTTTTCTTCTGAGACATTTTTTGAATTATTTTATCAACAAGACAGATAACTTACTAAAGGGAGACCCAGTTTGCTCGGCACCAACAGTACAGCAGTTAATGTTATTGTCCATGTCTCCACGTCTTAGGCACATCAGACAACAGGATTCAGAACCACATTCCTGCATATACGCTGGTAAATTTGTAAGTAAAACTAAGTATTTTTTTAAAGATATTTCCTCAGGAAAAAAAAAATCTGCTACTGGTCTGAAATCACTCACAAATTTACAGATGTGTCTTGTAGAAAGCATTAAAGCCATTCTTTTCTTAATTCTAATTTATGTGCTTAAATTATTAATAAGTGTGTCTGCTAATCAAATCTGGGTGATATAATTCAATTTTTTAGACCCTGGTGGTTTCATTCATTTTGTGATTTACGAAGCTGTAACTCGTATTTACACACTTATCTCCCTATTAAGTATGCATCTGCCAACCAGCTGTCCCCCTAATTACCCCACAGTTCCCTCAAAGCTGATGACCGTCATTTTGCTTTTGGGTTGGCGTAGCAGTCTCAGTAGAACAACTGTGGAAACTTTGGATAAGTCTGTGCTTTGGGTCCCCCCTACACGTAAATCGTCCATCATATGTCAAACATCACTTTTACTGTCCTTTTTGTCTGTCACCTTATACCCAACTCTATCATCAGCAAGTTAACTTGTAGTCTTTGTTTTCGACTGGATCCGTGAGGGCCATCCAGGCTTATAAATTTGCCCCCTATGACCTGTTCTCTGCGTCAAAGCCACGGTACTCTATTGTGAAGTATGCATATGGTCACAGTGTTTCCCATTTTTAATCTTTTTACCTCAGCAGTTCACAACACAGCCTTGTTACTCTTTCCATGTCCCTCCTCTTCTGGGCAGGCTACTTGAAGTAACGCACTCGTCCAAATGGTCATGCACATCCCCGTTTCCCCTGCCCTCCATCTCTCCCACTGCTTCCCATGGCGCATTGCTGCTTGGAAACCATTGATCCCTCCTCTTGATAAAACAGTTTTTTAACCTGTGACGACGAGTTGTCCCCAGGAATGAAGACATGTTCGGAATGACTAGAGAACACTCGCACACGGCAACGGTTCTACTCAGCTCTGCTGGTCTCATTTCTGAATCTCTCTGTAAGGCAAGCTCCAAGCCCAGGAAAGCATTGGTTAACCGATCGCTGAAAGCAGTTTGATTTCAACTTTTTCCTCCTAAGCACAGAAGATCATATGTTGTAGAAGGAGAGAAACAGAAAGAGTCTTGAAGAAAACAGCAACATGTGCTATTAGAGATGTTGGATTTGAGGCTGATGATAAGACAGAGTGAACATGAACGTGTCCTGTCCTTGCCTGTCCAGGTTAATGGAAGCTTAATTGGATCAGAGCAAAGCCCAGTGTCTGCCTCAAATGGCCTTCAAACTACCTGACAAGTCTCACGTAACTGCTCCCTTAATGACTGGATATGGAATGGATCACAGCTCATCAGAACTGGACCAAGAAATAACAGAAAGAATGTGTGTGTGTGTGTGCACGTACACACACACAAATAAAGAACAATGAAAATTACAGTATTAAAATGTATTTAGTAGTTTTTTTACTATCTCCAGAACTGTGATTCTCTCTCTCTCTCTCTCTCTCTCTCTCTCTCTCTCTCTCTCTCTCACACACACACACACACACACACACACACACACACACACACACACACTGTCTCCCCCGACCCTGACAGAGTCTTTCGATATAGCTCTAGAGAAGAACTCACAATGTATACAAAGCCTCTGACTCATGGTGAGCCTTCCATTCCAGCTTCTACAGTGCTGGAATTACAGCCCCCATGCCACATCATTTCAGAGGCAGCAAACAGAAGATACCATAACAGGTTGGCATTAAAATACAAAGAGATAAATTTTATTTAGGAAACATGTGGGAGCTTCTGTCGAATATAGTATAAATTGTAAAAATAATTTAAATACGTCTAGGAAATAACCATGCACCAAGATGACGAACTGAATACACAGGATTAAAATGGCAGAAGGTCAGAGACAAATTCACTGACAGCAATTTAACATGAGCCACAGGGATTCCTGTCGGTTGCCTTGGTACTAAACAGCATAGTGCTCTGCAGCCTTCTGTGTGAATACGGGAAGCTTCATGCTGATCCCAGTTAATCAAATGTCACCAATGTCCAGCTAAATATGTGCATTATACTGAGTAGATTTGGGGGAAATTGTCTACAAAATGCTGTAGATTAGGCTCATAACTTATGAACCCTTTAGTTTTTGTTTTCCAAAGATAGATACATACAGTCAATTGAGAGGCTACACTAATAGAGTAATGACATGATACATTGTATAAGATTCTGGAGACATTTTCTGTGAAGAGCTCACAGCGTCATTTACCACAACCACACAGCACAGCAACATGGCACTTTCTGTAATCCAAAGAAAAATGCCAAGACAGTAACCAGCAGATCTGATATCCAGTCAACCACGCTCCTGTGGGAAAGTCTGCGGCACACACAGAAATGAGTCAGCTGTGTTTATCTATTCATCTTTCTCACTTTTTCTGACGTAGAGAAGTGTGATTCTGACTGGGAATGTTTGTTCAGGATGCAGGAAGACTGGTGAGGAAACCGCTGTAGGAACCTAGCTCCGAAAGTCAGCCACACACCGCAATCACTTACTGAAAATTGTTAATAAGAGCAAAGCCCTCATGCTGTTAAGGGAAAGAAAAGGGATGTAATAGCATCTGAGCTACTATCCTGTTTGTTAAACTGTCTACCTGTCCTTCCGTTCTCCCTCATTTCCTCTTTGTGGTGATTTGAATAGGAATGGCCCCCATGTGTTCATGTATCTGAACACTTGGTCATTAGGGAGTGGCAATACTTGACAGGGATCAGGAGGCATGGCCTTGTTGGGGTAGGTGTGGCCTTGTTGGGGTAGGTGAGGCCTTGTGGGGGTAGGTGTGACCTTGTTGGGGTAGGTGTGGCCTTGTTGGGGTAGGTGTGGCCTTGTTGGAGGAAATATGTCCCTGGGGTGGGCCTTGAGGTTTCCGAAGCTCAAGCCAGGCCTAGTGACTCACTTGCTGTTCCCGCTGTCTGTTGATGCAGATGTAGAACTCTCAGCAACTTTTCCAGCACCCTGCCTGCCTGCATGCCTCAGTGCTTCTCTCCATGAGGATAATAGACTGAGCCTCTGAAACTGTAAGCCACCTGAATTAAATGATTTCCTTTATAACAGGTGCTGTGGCCATGGTGTCTCCTCACAGCAACAGAACAGTGAATGAGACACTCTTCCTGTTCCTCCTTCCCTCGGACATACCTTTTTTCCCCCATTGCCTCCTTCTCTCCCTTCCTTCCTGTCTACTATCTATCATCTATCTATCTACCTATCATTTATATAATTGTTTATTATCTGTCACCTACCCATAATCCATTTACTAGCTATCACATATATATATATATATATATATATATATATATATATATATATATGATCTATGTATCTATTATCTGTCATCTATACACCTGTCATTTACCTATCACATACCTACCTATTTACCCCTGACCTCATCCTACAGGGACTATTCCTGGGTGTGAATGATTATTATTTTAGATTTTAAGTTGTTTTACATTTTAACTAAGAATATTATTTTCTCGATTAGGTGTTTCTAAATATAAAATAAAACAAAGAGTAGTGTTGTTTATGACCCTTTTTTCCCATGGTTATTTTAAAAGTTCCTTCCTCAGTAAGTCATTAAAAAGAAATAGAATGATTTCAACATTTGAAACAAAGTAACGTGTTATGAAAGTAGAAGTGTCAATACCTTTAACTGTGAAACACATAAGACACAGGTGTGAAGATTTGATGTTTGGAATTTGGATCCGGAGCTGAAATGCAGTTTAAATTATGTTTCTTCTAAGTATACAAACAAAGGACATGGCTGTTTAATTCTAAAACGAGCCATCCTCTGCAGAAACCTGTCAGCATGATTTCTGCTTAAGTCAGTCACTCTCACTTCTAGAAAGCTTGACATGATAGTAGTTGACAATCTAGTGGCTTTTTTAAGAGTGAGTGGACACTGTCCTCTCAATGTTCCTTCCCTTTCAACTACGAGGAAACAGGTTTAGGCACCAGGGAGGGCAGAGAATGAAACAAGACCTTGTGGGCTCTAAGAGTCCTCTAAACCACAGCAACACCTTTCACTTCCTTGTCAAAGGAATCAGGAATTGTAGTCAACACATTGCAGAAACTTTATAATCTGCCATGGTGTGTAAACTGAGACATATTTACTGTATACCACACAGATTATTTCTATATCATGTGCATACAGATATATCTTACAGATTATAATTATAATTGGTTTCTCTTGAAGTCTGAGTCACTTTCTAGGAGAAATAATCAAAACGTGAAGATGTTGGTCAACAGCACGCAAATAGTCACCATCTACCCTGAACACACTTGTCCAATACAAGTGCACGTTTGCTAACATTCATAAATGATAGGAGCTTCCCACACCGCAATCCCATAACTGCTTAGATACATCACTCAGCATCTCCATGGAACCAGAAACTCAACTTCCATTGGATAGTGTCACAGACATCTCTACTTCACAGTTATGGATGCCAGTGAGGTTCACACTTATGCCCATGAGCAGAACCCCATGCATTGGTTTGATAATATTCACAAACCATGGCTGTGATGTCACTCACACAACTTATCATGTATAAGGAACAACAGAGTGAAAACAGGAAAAAGGAAAGGTTTGTTTAATGTCCTTTGAACTCACAATATGTTCGTTTATTTCAGTGAAATGGCCTGTTAATTTTAAATGCTACTCTTCATACTTGGTTCTTTTGGAAGAAATGTCTGTGGGGCTCTCTCCGCAACAATGACAGATTAGTCAGGGCATTTGATGTATTATTTACCAGCTAAAGGAGCACTGCCAAATATTGTGGGTGTGAATCATTTTCAGACTCCCCCCCACCAAGCCCTTTCATGCCCAGCACAGGATAAGCATCACCTGGATCTGATTCTTAGAGAAGTAGATTAATGTCAAAACTTTAGTACTAGTGTTTTTACAGCCCATCTCCAAAGTTTCTGCCACATGCATGTCCTAAGTTTGAGTCAGGCTGTTCTGCTCTGAATCAACGTCTCCTCTGACTTTAGGGTTATGAGTCTCTCCCACCTACAAAGCTTATGATTGAGTCTGTTACCCAGACACAAATAAGCCCACATCGGCCGGGCGGTGGTGGCGCACGCCTTTAATCCCAGCACTCGGGAGGCAGAGCCAGGCGGATCTCTGTGAGTTCGAGGCCAGCCTGGGCTACCAAGTGAGTTCCAGGAAAGGCGCAAAACTACACAGAGAAACCCTGTCTCGAAAAACCAAAAAAAAAAAAAAAAAAAAAAAAAAAAAAAAAAAAAAAAAAAATAAGCCCACATCGATGTTACTTTCCTGGATGTATAAACAGGTATTACAATATTAATTTTGATACAAAACCAGTCTTTGAAAACTGTTCAAAGTTGTCTGGAAAAAAAGTTGATCGCAAATATGAATTCTATTATTGCATCCTGTCCACTCTTATCTCTAAGCAAGCTGACAGCCCACACCCCAGATCAGAGAAATCACATTGTTTTAAAATCCCCACAGACCAGAGCAAAAGCATAAAACATCTTCTTTAGCACGTTAGTCCCACAGCCAGTTTCATCCTTCCTGGGAAGTCAATACGCACCAGTCCCCGTGGTCTTGCACACAAGGACAGCTGCTTGTCGCCTTTGCACTCAAAATGACACTCAGTCACCTTATCAACACCAATGGTGACATTACTAATTTTTCTATGAGATAGTTCCCTTTTCTCAGAACGATTGTTCTGTTTTCTTTTCACCAGTTCTATTTTAATGGTTCAAACTCTGGAGGAGGCACACAGGTCTAATGGTCCCACTGATTATAATAGGAAAATATTTTGTTTTTTTTTACTCCAGGAAGCATACAAGTATTTTTCTTTCACCCAAATATCTAATATATTGTCACTTTTTAACAAAACAGGGAAAAATAAGTCCTTCACACTCCAGGACAACCCCTACACAGCTTTCATAAACCCTCAGCACGTACATGAGGGATCTACTATCCCTATTTTGTACCTGAAAGCTATTAGTGAAATGGTGATGCCATCACACAATGGTCACAAGAAGTGCAGCTACTCAGGCCTAATAGATGCCGAAGAGCAAGCATGGGGTAAATGTTTCTGTTTGTGTGCCTCAAGTTAGAGTCTATTCTGGTACCATACATTAAGAGCTAATGATGTGTTTAAATTATGCCAAATTATTGGTTGAAGTCATTAGTAGCAAATATAAAAATATACTTTGCAAAACAACAAAAATCTTTTCATTCCCTGATTCCCAGGCATCTTCTTGACTGAGTGTAGTTCTGAGAGGAAGAGGAAGTAAGAGACAGAGTAAGTGTGCACATTTAAGTCTCATGCGGGTTTTGTTTCTGTACACAAACAGTTAAGGGGAACACATACAGTAAGAACAACAGGTAGAGTCCAGTTAGGGTGGTGTTGGAGTTGGGCATTTACAGATTCTGTTCAAAATATCAGGGTGGTTACAAAGCATGTCTGTGTCTCCGTTTACAATGAAATACAGCCAAGGAACACTTAAAGCAACTTAATTGCTAATCCCCTGGCAACAATCAAAACAAGAAAAAATAAAATAAATCTAGTAAACATCTTGTGAGAAAGAGAAGGGGACCCCTAAATATCCTTCTGCATGTTAAACACACTGTCTTCCTTCTTTTCTTCTTTCTTTTGAGCATTCTTTTTCTCAATAAAACATTTATATTAATTCTGTGAGGACTTTATACAAGCATGCCATATATTCTGAGTATTCTTAAAAGCACTCCCCCACCCCTTGCCTCACTCCTGCTAAGTGTCACTTCAGACAAATGATGACTGCTAGCTCTCCGGATGTCGCTGTTCATGGCCATAGATGTCTCTAGATTATGAAGACACCATTTTAAAATCATCGAATATTAATGGTTCAATCATTTGTAATGTAAACCTCATGGACACTAATGTAAAAAGGGCTTGCATGTTTACTGTATTGTCTAACAATTCTCATTAAATATATGCCACTCCTAAATTGTAATGATACACTGGATTTCCTTTATTTACCTGTATAACTTGGCTCATTAACTTTTGGGTCCAGTAATAATTTTGTAATAGTTTTCTACTTGTATCAGATGGACATAGTTTGTTCTTTTCTGAGATGTCATGGTTACAAGTCTTCTGGTCTCAGTGTGTTCTCTTCTTTGGCATCCAGCATTTTCTTTGAGAGTTTTCATTTGCCTCTGCTTTTCCCAAGTTTTCCCCTCTACTCTGATATGAACAAATGATTCAAGCATGATGAATCTGTTCTTACCAGTCAAGTGTCAGTGCCCTGCTAGTTCAACTCCCCAAGACTACTGAGAGCATCTTTCTCCTCAGGATGATGGAGGCTGCACACATCTATCCCCCACACTGTACTGATTTTTGCATTTATCCTCACACCGCTGATATTTTGAGTTCCTTCTCTTTTCTAACTGCCAGTTTACCTCTCCCTGTTTTTATTACAACCTCTCTCCATCAACAATCAGAACCCCCCCCCCACTGTAATCCTTCTGCCCATACCCCATTTTATTAACATGGTGTTGTCACAGTTGATATTCTACGATGCTGCTCTGGCTAGCACTTACTTGCATGGAGAGCTATTACAGGGATCCTTTTGACTGTAGAACAAAGAAAAGGTTCCTTATCAGGAAATACAAAAAACTTGACACTAGCTCCCTTTTACAGAATTTTTTTTTTTTTTCGTTTTTCGAGACAGGGTTTCTCTGTGTAGCTTTGCGCCTTTCCTGGGACTCACTTGGTAGCCCAGGCTGGCCTCGAACTCACAGAGATCCACCTGGCTCTGCCTCCCGAGTGCTGGGATTAAAGGCGTGCGCCACCACCGCCCGGCCCCTTTTACAGAAATTTTAAAACATAGACACAGGCAATACTTTCTATACTATTTTCTATTTTTGCATCCAAAAAGTGTTTCTATAGAAAGAATGATATGTTTAACATTAGCAAACCCAAGGCTGCTTTGATAGCTCAGTCAGTAAAGTACTCACCTTGGACGTGAGGACCTAAACTTCCTGGGTCCCACTTTAATACAAGGTTAAGTGTGGTAGAATGAACTTATGATCCCAATGTTGAGAACCAGGAAACAGGCAGGTCCTTATGATCACTAACTAGCCAGCCTGGCCTACTGGCGAGTTCCAGCCCAAAGAGAGACCCTGCCTCAAAATGGAAGGTGGGTGATGAGTTAGGCACAATGGTAAGGTTATTGTTTGGCATGCACACTTAAGTGCATACATGAGAACACATGTACGCACAAAAGAGAGTAAATAAATACTTGAAGATAGATGAAAGACTCTTAACTCACTAAAACAGTTTGGAAATAAGTTATGCCAATTGAAACAGAATACCTGCTTTTCCTCGGCTCTGGCTACAGCAGATTGTGTACACCATATTGCTACAACATTCTTGGCCACAGAGAGATGCTGATGTGTAATAAAGATTCATAATTTCCCTATGATTTACACTTTCTGCTTTTATCCTTACGAATATGGGGCCCTATGGCATCAGTCCACTCATTTACAAGAGCTGATCATCAATTGTTTGTGGCAGCCAATTTTGAATGAGTATATTTTCTTGTCCTTTGCATGCAGAATTATAATTAGTAAATGCACATTAAATATGTGTTTCCAGTTGAGTGTGCTAATCTCTAGTCTCTAGTGGCTGGTGAGACACTGTTTTTGAAATGACTAACACAACTTTGCTTGTAGACCCACAGGATCCGACATAGCAAAGTTTTCTATCAGAGTCTCTGTCATGATGGTGCCATTTCTAGTCTGTTCTTTCCTCTACTCTCAACATATTCCTGCTTCTCTTCATTTTTTTTGTTTTGTTCATCTCTTTTTTCTCCCAGTAGATACTCAAGAAACAGAGGAGCCCAGTTGCTGTGGATATCACTCTGTATGCTGTGAATGTGCTGCTCTGATTAGTTAATAAATAAAGTGCTGATTGGCCTGCAGCCAGCCAGAAAGTGTAGGTGGGACAAAGAGAAAGGAGAATTCTGGGAACAGGAAGACTGAGTCAGGAGTCACCAGCCAGACACAGAGGAAGCAAGATGTGAAGGCAGAACTGGGAAAAGGTACCAGGCCACATGGCTAAACATAAATAAGAATTATGGGTTAATTTGAGTGTAAGATCTAGCTAGCAAGAAGCCTGAGACATTAGGCCAAACAGTTTTAATTAATGTAAGTGTCTGTGTATTTATTTGGGTCTGAGTGGCTGCAGGCCTAGGCAGGACTGGAGAAAACTCCAGCTACACCAAGTCCATTAAAATCATTAGATACGGAGCATTCAGAAAGGGAAGCCTTTCATTTTGGCGACCCTTTGCAGCCCTCTTCAGAACCTTTCAGAACAGAATTTGCAGGTGGAAGAGGGAAAGGTATTTGCACCTGAAAGCAACAGGTGTTTGTCTGCTGCCACTTTGAATATAACCCAGAGTCCAGGGAATCTTGGCAATGAAGAGTCTCTCCAAACACTGAAGGACAAAATGCAACTTTAAAAAAAAAATGGTTACTAATAATCAGAGTGTAAAGCCTGGCCTTCTGGGCATCTATTTGTGTTGGTAACATTTCTCATTAAATTTCATGATAACTCTCTCCCAGTCTTCCTGTAGAGAAAAGCAAAGCCTTAGGGAATATAAGGGAGTCAAAGTCCCACAACCTGGAAACGGCAGAGTTAAGGTTCAGCCCTGCCTGCTTGTCCCTGGGCCTCTGCCTGTTACTTAGTCCAGCCCTGAGGGTACATTGCAGATCGACTGTGGCTGCAGGCATCACCTCCTGCTCCAGTACCTTCAGCAGGAAATCAAAGCAGGCAAAGTCATGAGCAGATGACGAGCCTCAGCCTCAGCCTCCGCACCTTCTGTTCTGCTGACAGCTTCATTCCTGGGGCTGGCTCAGCAGAGCAGCCCTGCTGTTACTGATGTGGCCGTGACATGGGTAAATGTGTGCAAACGGCTGAGCTCAGTGCCAAGGACACACTAGACACTCAGTAAATCCTGGCTGCCTTCAGCTTCCTGCAGCCATCCTCTTGTCTACATATTTAAAGGATGACAGCAGCTCGCCCTGCGTCCATCACCTTTTCTTAACAGTCCCTCCCACCCAGAGCCTAGAAGTTTGAACTCAGTATTCACTTTTACAAGTGACTTTAACATTTTAAAAGGCTCGTATCACTGATAACTCTCCTAAGAGGATCTGTGAACTGATAACTCAATACCTTTGAAGTTAGGATTAACAGGTGTTGAATACATTCTGCCAAAGAGCCATCAGTCAGAAGAATGATTTAAAAATGTGATCCAGTGAGTGAATGAAAGAAAAATGGAAAAAGTAGGGATCTAAATTTGTTCATATCTACTTCATAGGAGGCAGAAATAACAGCCACAACACGGGCAAACAGGCAGACAGGACCTCCAGGATTCCACACACAAGTATTTTATTTATTTATTTATTTATTTATTTATTTATTTATTTATTTATTTATTTATTTATTTATTTTTGATGAATGAGGATAAAATTTTCAGGGGAAAAAGAGGAAATAGAAATTGAGGTGGAAGAAGATCCAGGGTCATGTTTTAGGACATTTCTACATCTCCATCATCTCTTGCAACTTGACCTGTAAAGACCAACTGAGGGTTGCTGGGTGTGCTCAGTGTAAAGCACTTGCCTGGCATGTATGAGGCTCTAAGTTCGATCTGCAGTGCCCCATTCAAAAGAGAAAGGTATAACTGATATTTGCTAGTTGACTGAACTGTAAACCTATGAACAGGAAGATGGAAGGAAGGAAGGAAGGAAGGAAGGAAGGAAGGAAGGAAGGAAGGAAAAAAGGAAGGAAGGAAGGGAGGGAGGGAGGGAGGGAGGGAGGCAGAGAAGGGAAAAAGGAGCAATAAAAATGTCTTCTGAAGTTCTCATTTTATAATTTCTGCTGGCACGTGTCTGTGTGGGGGTGAATATATGTGTTTGCACATGATGTATATGGGTGTGTGTGTGTGTGTGTGTGTGTGTGTGTGTGTGTGTATTCACATGGGTATACCTGTGGAGGCCAAGCACAGATATTGGGAGTATTCTTCGGTCACCCCCACGTCATTCACTGGGCCTCTCAACTGCACACAGAGTACAGCAGCTGGTGTAGTCCAGGAGGCCAGCTAGTTCTGGGAATCTCAGGCTCTCCCTCCAAACTGATGTAATTAGTGGATGACACCACACCCACCTAGATTTACATGACTGCTGGGGAGACCCAGACTCTGGTCCTCACAGTTGTACAGCAAATGCTCTATCTGCTCAGCCATCCCCCCAGCCCCTCTCAGGATTAGTTCTGGAATGTATCTGGCCTAAATTTTATGGGCAAAAAGATTAATGACCAAGTCAAGGTTACTATTCAAGAAAAGTCTTCTGAATTATTTTAACGTGTTTATTATTCTTTTGTATTATTTTTTATTTACATGGCTGGCACTTTGGCACGTTAAGATAATTTCTAAATTGCAAATAGAATAATATCCAATTTCACCATCATTACTTGGGCATAGTACTTAAAATGAGAATCTCATGTTCACTTCTAAAATAATGTCTATATTATATGTATATATATGTATATAATATATATGTAAAGGCAAGGGAATTTATGTAACAGGAGAAATAGACCCTATGATCAAAGCCGAAATCAACTCATCATCTTCTGCTAATTCCCGCTCTGCACTCATGTTTCAGGAATGCCAGTTTGTAGGCTTGTCTTGATAATGGTCACATACATCCTGTCAGTTAAACTGCTTAAAACTCCTTTAAATAATTCTTGCTTTCACTCATGTTAACTGATTCCACAGATTTTCCACACACTGAGACATTTAAAAAGTGCGTTACATGGTAGAATACGAGCATATTTGTCAAAAGAATGCCAAGAGCCATAGCAGTGTGATCTGCTGTCAAAGAGATCAAGACGTTCGAAATGAATGAGTAGAATTATTTCATTAAAATACTCTACACTGCCTCCACAGCCAATTTTCTTTCCTAGTCACCCATGCATACAATGATATTTCACCCAGATATTTGGGGACAATGAATTAAGTGTGGGATAACATGATGTCATTTTATTTTAAAATATTTGCAAGAAAGGCTTTGAAGAGATGAGCAATTGCTAAAGGTGGGTGATACGATCACAACCCAGTCACAGGTGACGCTCCGGTCTGCTGCTGCGCACACGGAATGGCAAGAAAACCCAGCTAAAGGAAATAATAATAAGGCAGATGGTTTTGGTTGGGTCTTGGCAGCTGTCAATGGAAAATAAGGATCGCTCCATCCATTCTTTACAAGCTTTTCCTAGAAGCTGACTGCAGAAAATTAAAACCCCGTCCAGGGCCAACTAAATACGTGCCCTGTATCACTGGTGTATCATCCAGTTGGATGGCAACAGATTTTAATTTCTTATCCTAATTAACGTTGATACAGAGCAATTTCAGAACTGTTCCACAAGGAAGCAGCAAGTCTAAGCATGCTGAACTAGGCCCAGCGTGTCCACAGAGCTGACTTCTAAGTATTGCCTTCCTCTCCACACTGTGCTTCTCATCCTGCTGGAAAAGCAGCTTGCTTCAAAGGCCCTCTCTCTTGAAACAATGCCACTTTCTGGATTCCGTAACCATCTTGGAATCCTATCTACAGCTTTGTTTCATTTCATATAGTTCTATTTTTTGTCCAGGTAAATCAATTATTCATTTATCTTACTATCAGTTAGTATGCTGTGCACAGAAAAATATACCATGAATAAAATAGACAAAATTAATCTTCTTAAGTCTACCTTTGAGATATTTTCATTTTTCCTTTAACAACCCACATCTACTGTATCTGTTTATATTTCAGATATAAAAGAAAATAAAAGCCAAAACCAAAAATACTTTATTTGTAAAATATGAGATTCTAAACATCTTCTGTGTAGATTTCAATAATAAAATGATGATTTCATAAATTTTAAAGCACTGAAATATTTTATATTTATTTTTCTACTATGTCTGTGGTTTTCTTCAACATTCCTTTTTAAAATTTTGTGTGTGAGCACACACCTGTGGAGGTAAGCGAACAATTGTGAGAGTCCGTTTTCTTCTTCCACTATTGGGCGGGGACTGGGGCCCCAATTATTGTTGTCAGGCTTGGAAGCAAGTGCTGGTACCCGCTGAGCCATCCTGCCATCCCAACATCCCTTATCTCTTTGTTTTCACTTTTCTACCAACTGCCTAAAATTTACCGAAGCATGTAAGCATTGTGGACAAATATTTTACAGCATGTAAATGAGATACACAAAAATGTTTTTTATTTCTGTTTGGCTTTTTAAAGTACTATTAAAAATCACAAAATATGTGCATATTTTAGGGTGCCCTATCATGTTTTGACACATATACATAAGCACATAGTTCCTGATGCTTCACATGCCATTTTGCTACATCTAGTAGAATGCTCAGCAGAGAGTTTTATGCAATAAAATTCATAAAGTGGATAGATGGATGAATACAAAGAAATTTGCCAAAGTTGAAGAGCAACTACAAACAAAAACTAATTTTATATCATCAGACTTAGAAAATATTTACCCCAATGACTGTTTGAATGTGCATGCAAAGTGTGTATCAAGTTTGTTTTATAGACACCTGTTATGTGGGGGTTCTCTATCATCCTCCTTCATATTTTTTGAGGCAGGATCTCTCACTGAACCTGGAGATAATCAAGTCAGCTACACTGTCTGGTCAATGATCTCCAAGGATCTCCCTGTCTCTACCCGACCAATGCTGACATTACGAGCATTCACCCCATACCTAGCTTTTTACATGAGTTCTAGAGCTCTGATTTGAGTCCTGAATTGCTACTGGGATGGCAAGCGCCTTAACAACCGAACCATCTCTCTCCTTGGGGCTTAATGATTTTCTTTAAGATTGGGAACAATCATTTGTCTAATAGGACTAAACAAACAGTTTGTGGCAGAAATGTGGGCTCAAATAAGTCCTTATACAGTGGTCAAACAACTCCTCCCTCCAACCCCTTCGGTGTGGAAGTTCAAAGACCCTTTACAAGGCAGTGCCTGGGCACACTCCTGCTTATAGTTGACCACCCCAGAGCACGCACTCTGCACTTCCAATGTCCTGCACTGTTCTCTAGCTAAGAACAACCCCAGCCATGAAGGAAATGGCTTCTGCACTCTTTGATTAGGAGATGGGCTATGCCTGTTATTTGAAATGCAGATAAACAGCCCAGGAAACCAGAGGAGACCAGATCCAATTTGCAAGCTATCTTGGTATGAATTCAAGGGGAAATTACAATTTAATGACAGTATATTTCTAAATTTAACACAATTCAGTAAAAATTTTCTTCTCAAAGTCGGTGTCCAGGGAATAACAATTAGAGCTAACTGGTAATTTCTCAAAAGTCGTTTACAACTTGAGGGACACAATTCTATTTTATAGCCCGCTTTGAATTAAGAAACTTAAAATGGCTTCCTGGTATTCAGGATAAAAAGCTCTCAGAAGCATCTAACGAAAATGACTGGTCCCCTAAGTGTTTACTTTGAAACCACACCTCCACAATGTTGTCTCTTTTCTGCAAATAATTTCAGCTTGATTTTCTGTCAACAATACCGTCACTCAGAAAAAGTAGTGAACTCTTCAAATTTAAAAGTTGCTTTGGAAAAGTCAACCCAAGGCCATAAGAATCTTGTTTGTGCTTGGAATTTTGATTTATCAAACTCACCAGAAATAGAATGATTCTCGAGATAAGAAATTTAATACATTTCTCTGAGTTCCATAACTCATTCAAATTTCTAAATGAGAACTGTGGAATTACACAAACATGAAGAAACATCCAGAAAGTTTACCTCTTTATAGCAGATTCAGACCACAACCATTGCTGAATTGCACATGGAAATCCCAGTGGCCCGGAAAGCACAAGATCATAGCGCCGCTGTGGGGAGACCACATGGAGAGAGACAGACTCTTTCCCAGCTCCACTATGCTCAGGGTTGTATGTTATTCCGTGGCTTCTGGAGTTCTGTTAAAATGGTCACTGATAATGTAGCTCAGACAGTGAACTGTTTATTCTGAAGGACAATGAAATGGTGAAGGACTAAACTGATGACAAACTCAGGATGAAATTAAGATTATCTCAGAAGGATATCAGAAAAACGGAAAAAAAAATGGGGGCACTTCTAATTTTTGAAAAGCAAATTAGGTATTTTGCCCATTTATTTACATTTCATGAAACAGAGAAATGGTAAGAATATGTAATTTTATGCCTCTGGAACACTAAATAAGTACAACTTGAGATCAAGTACAATGTCTGAATGGTATATCTTACCAGAAAAGAGAAACTTTTGTGGAGCTGATTCATTAGAAAGATGAGAAATTCCAAAGTCCCCTGAAGAACATGTCTGTCAACACTCTTCCAAAGCCATGACCCACAATGGTTGTGTTTACACAAAGGCTCTGGGACTATCAGCATCTTCTTCTCTCAATATAATTCCAACTGACAATCAAATATTGAAAAAATCAGTCTTTGTAGCTCTTGCTTTAAACCAGAGGGACCACGCTGGAAATCAATATTGTACACTCAAATCTCCTGACTAACTGACACAGCGTGATATAAATTCTTTTCTTTCATAAGCTTTCTTACAAATTAAATTGTCTTCGCTAGTCAATACTCTGCAAGTCCTTCTCTAATTTCAGGCATCCTGTTTCTGTTTTGGTAATTCTGCTCTGTGTTCAAGGTTCTAACTCTCAAGCCGGTACACACTTCCTGAAGTACTGTACTAGTAACTGATCACATAGGAACAGAACAGTGCTTGGTGCTTACTGTTGTTCATCTCCCATGGTTTATTCCACATCAGCTCAGTCATAAAACAGTCAACATGCAAGCATGGGCTTACAGATGTGAGGCTCTGATACTCAGCTTGGAAACTCGTTTAGCACTAAGGCGAAACACAGCTCACAGCGTCTAATGTCTAATGTCGAGCAAATGCAGCCAGAATGTAAACATGCATTTTGTGATCAGTTACTGAAGTTTGTGTATTTGATGATTCCACAGAACACAAAGGGATTTAACCCTTGGGAGAAAAATAAACATAAAACCTTCTCCAGGAGTCCCTCAGATGTGTAGGGAGACAGGAGCATTTCAAATCAGGAACTTTCTCATCAGACAGGAGCCGCCCCTCAGAACCAACAGACAGTTCCCTCCAAAGCAACACTTTCAGGTGCTTTACTGTGTTGCCCAAAATCATTGTCTGAATTTTGGTATAAAGTTGGAAAGTTGTTAGTGATAAAGGAACTCCAAAGGCTTTGCTGGAGCCTCTGTGAGATGATAATTTATGCCAGAAGTCAATGTTACCTGGTGCAGTCTGTCTCCCTCATGAGTAGGCTATCTGATTTAGGAAAATTACTTTCTCCTCTCTAGGCCTCATTTAATTTACTTATCAAAGGGGACCATAATGATCACCTAATTTGCAAAGGTCTAGTGGGAGCTAGGTGCTTTAGCAGACTAGAAATCTACCCTATGGGGAAACCCTTTCCTAAGGACAAGCAGAAGAATGATTATGCCAGACAGTCTCTGCAAGGCAATATATATGGTCCTCTTTCAGATTCTTTTCTGGTGAAAGATACTGCCCCTTTTTATTTTCTGTAATGGACAAATCTTATTTCTTTATTTACTATTTACTATTGCACAGTTCTTCTAAGATTTCTCTTCTTTTTGGTCAGATGGAATTTCTCTTGCTTTCTCCTACACAGCAGGGCCATCTCCATTTCACTAGACTGCCTACTGGACACATCAGTCATGAGTACAACCTGTAAGAACAGACTGTGAAGGAGGAGAATAGGCTCTTTTTACAAACAGAGTGGGCTTGTTCTCTTTTCTTAAAAGGACTCCTTGTGTGGATTAAGAAAGAGATCTAAAAATCAATGGGGCAAGGGAAGTCAGTCTAGTCAGTTTCTAGAAGCCCCTCTCTGGTCCTATGGCTCTGATTGGATCCTGACTTTCAGCCATGATTGGGAATGCATCAGGTTCACCCATATCACAGCCTTAGGACAAGACTGTCCCATCCAGCTCTCTCCCAGTCTGTAGGTCATCAGATATGAAAATCTGCTTTCATTACTTAACATCAGAATATTTTGCTGAATAGTTACCCTTGTCTTACTCATAACACACTGAGAACTATTCAGCAAAATGTTCATCCTCAAATCCCTTCCCCTCCCTCTGACTTCCACCCCTCACAGGCTTCCACTTGAACACCTTCTCCAGATGGTGGCACTGTTTGGGAAGACTGTAGGGCTTTTAAGAGGTTTCATCTTCATTGAGGAAGTGGGTCCCCAGGGATTGACCTGGTCCTGATTCCATCCAGCTCTGCTTCTTGCTATACCCAGATATGAGCAAGCTCCCTCTACCAGGCCACTCTCCATGGTGAGCCAAATAAGACCTTCTCCCTTGAGTTGCCTTGTCATGCATTTGGTCTTGGTAGTGAGAGGAACAGGTAACCCTGTTTTCCTGCAGGATGGACACCACTTCTGCAGCAATAGAAAGATCAGGTGTGACCTCGACTGTCTTTTGTGCATTCTAGAAATCTTGACCTAGGTGTGAATAGCACGCCCACATTGTATTAATAAAGACATTTACACAAAAGACTCTCACTCTGTAAAACAGAAACCCTACTTTGTTGAAACTGGCTCTCTGTCCATGACTACCCATCTCTAGGAAAAGAATGCCCATCTCACCATGGAGCTATTAATATTCAAAACCTTGAAGTTTCAGTTTAATATTTAACATGCAAAACTCTCCATCACTGTAAACAAGAAGTTGTTTTTTTTTTTTTTTTTTTCCCCTGGGAGGAAGCCTTCACCTGTTTCTAAGAAAGACTACTTTCTGGGGAAAAAAAATGTTAAATGGCATTGTTATTTCTATCCATGTTATTATGAGATTTGGAAAATCTTCTCCTCCCTTGGCCTTATTAGGATAAGAATAACAGCTTTCTGCATAAATAAATACTGTAGGACAGGCTTTCCATAATTTGCAAGTTACAATGCTTTGAATAAGTATTCTTATTTGTATGTGTCAGTTGCCCGTAATAAATTATCACACAAACAGTGTTGCCGAAGCTATAATTAACTTGATAGAGAATAACTGTTTTATTGTGCAACAACAGCACAGGTCCTGAAGGTGGCCCGTTTATAAACACAAGCGATATGACACAACTAAACACACCATGAAATACATCAAATGCCTGGAGAGTGGTCACGTACTCCACACCACCAACACTAAGTGCAGCGCCATGAACTAGAGCAGGGTTCACAGGCAGGAGCGGAGGAAGTGTCACTTGGATTCCGCAGTGTCCCATTTTCAACAACTGGGGGAACAACTGGGCAGGGGATGAAGAGTAGGAGCCAATCAGACTCAAGTCAAGGAACCTAGCAGACATTTGCAGAGCATTCCTCCACACCCAACAGCAGAGTGAAAATTCCTCCCGCCTAAGCAGAGCACATTTCCAGCAGAGAGGATAGTGTTGCCATAAAACAGGATGCACTAAATTAAAAATTCTTGAATTGATACAAATTATCATGTAAAAGTTAACTAAAAATAGACCCTTAACTTGAATAAGAGTAACATTTCAGGACCTCCCCACGCAGGAGAAAACACAGATGATAGTTTCTGTTACCTTGCATCAGACACTGGCAGTTTAGATATGACAGCAAAACTCAAGTGATAAGGCAATAACGTTGACTTTTTCAAAGTAGGAAACATTCATGCTTCAAAGAACACCCTTAAGAAAGTGAAAAGACAACCCCCAAATGAGGGAAATTTTCACAATCACATATCTTTGAGAGGGACCTTTATACCTGGAATACATGAAGAATCCCTATAACTTAATAATAAAAAAGATAAAAATTGGGCAAATGAACTCATTAAAATCCTCTGAAGAACGTTCAAATGGCCGACGAACACACACCTACAAAAAAGCTTACATCATTGGATGTCAGTGAGATCACAATCTGTGAGGTGCTTCTTCACACCTGCTAGGTTGCCTACAACCAAGAAGGAATGAAGTGGAGACATCGGAGGCCACTTGCAGGGCAAACTGAGTGTGCCCTATTGGGGCCACTTTAGAACACAGGTTGCCATCCTTCCAGGGGTCACACATAGACACAGGGCTCCTATTGTCACAGAACACCAAGAAAAGTGGAAGGATTCACTCCTAAAAACTTGGATCTGTTCTTAGGAGCAGTTTTCATGATAGACAGAATGGAAAACAGCTGAAGTATGGACAAAATATCATATCAGAGATTCATTCACACTTTGGAATATTATTTGGTTAAAAGGCACAAGTGTATTACTGAGAGACACTACACCATGCAAGCTAAGTAGAAGAAAACAGTCACAGAGGGTCACACACACTCTGTGACTCCACACACCGAACACACCTACACACATACTTACATGCACACACACATGCATGCACACACACACACACATATACATGCATGTGTATGCACGCACGCGCGCGCGCGCGCACACACACTCAAGCCTAGGAACTGTCTTACCATTTATCTATCTAGTCTAGTTGTCTTGTTTGTGTTTATTGTGAAAGTATGTCCTTGTAGGCCAGGCTGGCCTGGATCTTCTGACCATGCTGCCTCCACATCCTGAGAGCTAGGACTACATCTCACCTCGATGCCCTATGCATTTCAGCCCTTGTAAAATGTGTCTCAGTCTCTCTTCAATCCCAGAAGATACTCCATCTCTCTGCATTTCTGCTCAAACCCCTTGGTTCCTGTGATTCCTCCAACCTGCCCACTCCACAGGCAGCCTCTCCCACAAACACTGGACAGCTTGAAGCTGAACATGCTAAACTCTGTTGTTCAAGGTTGAAAATGCTCAGGCTTTACAGAGGAGGATGTCCCTCCACCTCCGAGTCACAGCCCATCACTTTCACTTTAGCTACTTATGCTCCCTCTGACACACAACCCCACAATTACCTGCTACAGTGACTTCCCATTCTATACCATGCTTGGACATGCCTCGCTCTACTCATCAGCTAACAAAAGGTTTAAAAAGCCAGTGAGTTCTCAATAGACATCTAGTGCGTCCATGGTAAGCCATGCCTATGGCAAGCTTGTCCTCAATAGAGTGACATGGGCAGGGCACAATATTTAACCACTTTACTCAGAATTTGTCATGCTAATACAGTGAGTGACACCCAACAAATACCTTTAAACAAGTGAGCATTTTCCATAAGCAGTTAACCATGTGGCAGGTCCTGCCTCATCAACATCTCTCCTTTCCCTGCCCTCTCACTCTCTCTAGCTTACTTCATAACCTACACACCAGGTCTTCTCACGGCCCTGTCGGCTTTGAAGGATCTCTCACCTGAAGCCTCTTGTTTTTATATAAATTATAACTTATTATCAATTTTTTCATTAATGATAGATCTGTTCATAGAAAACACGTGGAAACTACACCCTTCCAATGTCCATCCCATACTTCTGTTTCCAGATCTTAAAGCCACGACTTTGAGCTCGGGGCCTTAGCCCCACCCAGCTTCAGCTTCCTGTAAACCTGTGTGGCAGAGCCCTGTGCTTCCACTGCGCTGTCTCAAAAGTTCATCAGTTGGCAGTGAGTCCAGCTCTGCATGCACATGAGCCCCGTAGGAGCAGCTACCTGAAGTGACAGTCACATTTGCTACAGTGTTACAGATAGCACTTTGTACACAGGAAGAATTCAATAAACACATGCTTCATGAATGAGGTACTGTGTAAGATTTTGTGAATGCAAGAATTTTCTCTTCTTCTGAAGAAAATTTGAAGTCAGCAGAACTTATAGCTACCCCCATATTTCCATGAGTATGACTGTCTCCAATTGCCCAAATCTCTTTCATATTTTTAAAAAGTTGAATGCATGTACAGAGAGCTGACATTTACTTTGGATGGATTATTCCAAACAGTTCATGGCATATCGCACAATCAGTCTGGAACAGCTTGCAGCCTGCTCTCTGTGGCTCCCAGAATGCTCTGTCAAGGACTGATATGCTCAAAGCCTTCCTCCACCCTTTGTAGGCTGGGTGTAGGTAGTTTAGGGATTCCAAAAGACTGGATGACAATTTCCAGTTGAATTCTCAGAGAGTACATCTATTTGTTTTTATCTGCTCCACAGATCTTTCTCTCCCTGCTTTAGGGCTTCACATTTTAAGAGAAAATGCATGTTTTTCTGAGACTCGCTGCACTGATATTTCTGTCACAATTCCTGCTGCTTACAGTGGGTTTCCAGGTCCACTCTGTAGGTTCATAACCACAGGAGGCACAAAACTGGACAAATATGACTTTAGTTCATGTGGTCTATAATCTGTCTTAGTTTGCTGTCTATTGCTGTGATCGAAAGCACCTTAGGAGGAAAGGGCTTATTGGATTTTATAGTTGTCAACCCACCCTTAAAGGAAGTCAAGGCAGGAGCTTGAGGCAGCAACCTGGAGATGGGAACTGAAGTAAAGGCCATGGAGGGTGCTATTTACTGGCTTGTTCTTCATGGTCTCCTCAGCCTGCTTTCTTGTAACATTCAGGACTGCCATTCCAGGGGGCGGCATGCCCTCCAGTAAGCTGGGATCTCCCAATCAATCATTAATCAGTAAAACCCACACAGACTGTCCTACAGGCAAATCACATAAGAACATTTTCTCAATTGAAGTTCTTTCTTACCAGGCAACTCTAATTTTTGTCTGGCTGATAAAAATCTATCCAGGTCATAATCCATTAAGATAAACTTGGCAGCCCACTATCCCTGCCACATATGAACCCAGGTGTGGGTAAAACTCACATTTGTCACTGATGCCTTCACATCTGTGGGTAAGATCCATAGCAATCATTTAACACACATACACTCCCTTATGACCACGTCAAAAGTAGAATATGAGTCAACAGGTCAATCCTGACATGCCCAGGTACATCCCTGCCTATGCACTGTAAGTGCTGCATGCCCTGGAACCAAACCAGGAGCTTCTTGAAAATCTAAAATCGTGTTTCTGTTTGGGCATGGCACTGTGTCTGTAGCCTCACAAATGAAGCTTATGAAATTTTGCTTACTCATAGCAGTATTTTTAAGACAGAAAATCATGTGCCTGGTTTGGAAATGACCTACAACTCAATGCCCTTCAATGACTGAAACGTTAATTTGCTTGGATTTATTGTTATGAACTGACAGCCACTCAGCATGGTGATAATGCCTGTAGAGGAACAGAAGTATTCACTACCCTAACGTCATGCTAGGATCTCTCCTCTATGAGGACTTCTTTCATCCTTTCTTAACCTTTTAGTAAGCTGTTATCACACTAGACCTAATGCTACAGCCCAGTTGATTTCCAAACGATTGTGTGAACTGGTTGACTTTGGGATGATAGACACTCAACATAACCAAATCACGGCAGAAGAGAGATAATAATGATATGTGGATATAATGTATTGTCATGTGCCTTTTCTGTCCCCAGCATAACACTACCTGTAGACATGGGTATATACCATTTTCAGAAGTGGGCATCATTTTAAGGCTAGCTGACTTTCCCTTTGACAGCGATGCCCCTTATTACAGAAGGGTAGGAAAGCTAAGGATACCATGCCTACCGCTGCAGTCGGAGCAGTGACAGTGGTACACTTTGAGTTCCTGTAAGTGCATGCAGGTGTTAGGATTGTGGTCTTCCTCTGGTCTGATCAGGTGTTCAAGGTCATCTGACATGAACACATTTGAAGACCACCGTTTCCTTCACCAGGGTGTCTTCATTAGTTTTACTGTTGCTGTGATAAATTACCCTGATGAAAGCAACTTCAACAAAGAGGGTTCTAATTTGGCTTACAGTTTGAAGGTACAGTCTGACATGGTCTGGGAAATCTTCGTGGCACAAGTAGTCACATTACATTCCTAGTCAAGAAGCAGACAGAGATGAGTGCTGGTGCATGGGTCAATTCTCTTTTTTGTTCAGTCATTGGCCCCAGCCCACAGGATGGTGCCACCCACATTCCAAGTAGATCCTGCCCTCCTTCATTAATCTAATCTAGATAGACCCCTGTAGACACACTCAGAAGCTAACCCAATCAGAAACTCCTTCATGAATGTGTCCAGAGTTTGTCTCCTAGGTGGTTCCAGATCTGTCAAATTGACAGTCAGCACTGGTTATCACACATGCTGACTGTGTGAGGTCTCTGTGCTGACTCTGACAGAATCACCAGTGATGCCACAGAGGTGTTACTGGAAGACATACTGAATCAAAACTACAGGGGTGAGACACAGGAATGCGTTCGTACACTAAACAGTCCAAGAGGTGATCCCACTTCACGTCCTACAGTAAAGGAGTCAAGCCCTCTTTACCATTAAAACATTTTAACATGATAAAATGTAAATGTGATGAGCAGGGTACAGTCACATCAGGTTCCCAACCAATTATGCATACTGCCAAAGTGTGGATTCCATTTCTATAGTCTGCTTTACATACATGTGTGTATATGTGTATATGTAAACACACATATAAATATATGTATATATGTATTAAATATATGTTAAAAATTTAATGTTAAATATACATTGATGTTTTAATATGTTAATATTATACATTTAACATTCATCAAATATTTGACCTCTCAATTATTAATTACATAAATATAAAATTACTGTAAGAATTATATGAATATAAAATAATCATAGATGATTAATATATATTAATCTTATATCTAATGATAACATTTACTATGATAAGTGTTTAATGTATGTCAATAATTTAATATGTTAAATAATTTATCATATATATTGGAATGATGGTGATTGGGAAGGTCATCTTTTGCAAAGGGATGGATTATTGCATTTGTAGTTCAGATCTGGGCTGTTCTTCAGCTTCATAATGAAAGTTTTGGTCACCAGCCCATGGCACTGCTGTGAGAAATGGAAACTTTAGGACACGGGACCAAATAGAAGTTCTGCTATTGGGTTGTGTGTTTGGAGGAGATATTGGGGCCCTACTCCCCATTCTCTTTGTGCGTTCTGGCCACAGAGCAGTGAGCACCCCTTTTTGCTACACACTCCTGCCCTGATACACCATGCTGTTGTGAACCCAAAGAAGCATCAGCCATGAACTGAAATAAGCCTCTTGTACTATTAAGTTGGTTGTCTCAAGTCTTTGGTCACATCATGGAATGGTGACTAGCATACCTTCCACTGTGTATTAACAGTCCCACTGAGGACCCACTGGCCCACCCTTCCTGCCTCACCTCTGTGCCCTGCCCCGTGCCCTGGCTTTCACCTCCCTTGCATGTTTCTCTCCTATTGCCACCAGGTTATGCTTTATAAAACCTTCAAAGTTGGTCCTTTCGTAGAACTTTCAGGCCCTTTTCTGAAAGAGCAATTCTGTATTTTCGTGCAGTAACTACAGATCTTGGAAGCCAGAAAACCTGAGCTTAGAAAAAAAAATCTTGATATACTGCTGACCAGCTAAGTGATGCTTTGCAAGCCACTGAGGAACCAAAGCCACATTCTCCTGTCTTCTGTCGGTAGTCCGGGGAGGCAACAATGCTTATCTCCTAAAGACATTCATAGTCTTTAACTTTCAACTTTTGTAACATTTTCTGTAGTGCTGTCATCCAGAAAATTCCCACTACTGTTGTGTCTGCTACTGTAGATTATAATTATCATTCCCTATCAGACTGTTCATTCCTTGCAGGTAATCAAGGTTTATAGCTTTATTAGCTATGTGACACATTTTTGGCATGTGGATGTTCTTCAATAAATTTCTATTGAGCTGATAAATGATTGTTTTCATTATTGCATTCATTGCATATTAAAATAACTGTAAGTGCTTAATTATATTTCATTTGTCACTAGCTGGTCATATTGCCTACCACGAGGGCCATATTTCCTAGGATTCAAAAAAAATAGAACCTGGCATTTAGTGTTTGTTGATATAAGAAACAAATGGGAAAATATAAGGAGATGGATCCTCTTTCAAACTAGCTCCTCTCACCCTTTCCTTAACCACTTATATTTGGGGTGAGGCATGCCTGGACAGGCACCCCTCAGTCTGTAGACAGAGTAAGACAAAGAGTCAAGAAGCCATGGGTCTGAGATTCTAGGTGGTGATTTCTGTCCTGCATTAATCTAGATGAGAGGATTAAAACAGCATATGATTTAGTCAGAAGATTGCTTACCCTACACCCATGCTTGGAATGTAGGAGATGCCCACCTTCTGTCCCTGTATACACAGATCACTGCAGCACTGTGGGGTGAGAGGCCCCAGGGGCAGCTGCAGCCTGTCTGACAGTGAGAATCAGGTCTACCCCACTCTGCATCACTAAGCAACCCACAATCACCCTGCCTTGGTACCACACTGTGCTTGTAAATTTCAGGCTGCCCTTTCCTGACCAAGTTCGTGGGCATCTAAGCAGAAGATACAGAAGTAAAGTGGACCCCATGTTTCCTGAACTCTAAGGAGCATCCACCACCAAAGATGAAACAGCCACAGCTGCTGTTCACTGGCTTCTTGACTGTCCAATGGTATTTTGGATGTATCAGAATCCACGACAGGTCACTACAAACTAACTCACAATTTGTAAAAGAGCCAATCTCCAAGCCCTCTAAATACCACAGTAATCAGAAATTAGACTGGATTGAGGTAGTTAACAGATCTGGCCAAGGTTGCTAAACAGTTTTGCTGTACTGTGATGAGTAACTAAGGATTGCTTTTTTGAAATGGCTTCAGGGGTGAAAGAAGGATATTATACCCTATATGGGCTAACTCTCTTTATAATTCTCACCTTTTATACATCACTTTAGCTAAAGCCCTTCCTCTAACCTCACATAAGGGAAATTATTTAATTGATGGAATGCCAATTTTCAATGTTAATGCAGGAAACAAGTATGTAACCCTTCCAGAATCTTCTTTCCTTCAGGGACATGCTTGTCTCTGATATGGGACAGAAGAAGAGGCTGGAGAAATGGCTTAGCTGTTCAGAGTGCTAGTTTTTCCAGAGGACATCGGCTTGATTCCCAGCACCCAAAAGGTGGATTACAACCATCTCTAAAAGTGCTGTGGATATTGCTCTGTATGCTGTGAATGTGTTGCTCTGATTGGTTAATAAATAAGGTGCTGATTGGCCAGTAGCTAGACAGGAAGTATAGGTGGGACAAAGAGAGAGGAGAATTCTGGAAACGGGAAGGCTGAGTGAGGAGACGCTGCCAGCTGCTGCCATGAGAAGCAAGATGTAAAGATACCGGTAAGCCACATGGCAAGGTATAGATGTATAGAAATGGGTTAATTTAAGATGTAAAATCTAGCTAGCAAGAAGCCTGAGCCATTAGGCCATACATAATTAATATAAGCCTCTGTGTGTTTACTTGGGTCCAAGCGGCTGCAGGACTGGCAGGTGAGAGAGATTTGTCCTGACCATGGGCCAGGTGGGACACAGGAAAACTTCAGCTACACTTATCTCTGTATGGTTAGACCCAATCTTTGTGTGCCTCTTTAGAGAAGCCATTTCCTTTAGGCCTTAGCTCAGAGCAACCAGCATGAATAAAAAGCAGTCCCATACAAAATAATCAACTACAATTACCCCTCCGATAAGTCGTTTTCACCCACATGAAGCTATGAAAAGAAGAGAAATGGTCCTCACTTCCTGAGTGAGCAGTCACCATTCCCACAGAGCATAATAGCATTTCTTTACGTTTGTAACCGGTATTATAAAATATCCCCCGGATAGTTCTTTCCATGTAGCCACTTTCCTGAAACTTATAGAACAGCTTGTTTTCAAATCTATGCATGTTGTGTATGAACATTTACATCTGTGTAAGTGTATGTGAGCTGTGTGTGTGCGTGTGTAGTTCTTACCATAAGGCAAAAAAAAAAAAAAAAAAAAACACTCAGCCAGTGATATAACCCTAGAGACTATACCTGAGGGAATGACATCAGTTGGAAAGCCTCCAGACACAGCAAGAGGACAGTGCACAGCAGAGCAAGCAGGAACATAGTCACATGAGATGAGCAGAAAGCTACACTATAGACAGAGGCATGGTGTGCTGTGTGAATAGAAAGATGATGTCGATTGCCAAGCAGATCCAGACTGACAGTGTGCAGCAAGAAACCACAGCAGAAGACAGCAGGAGGACATTTCCAAGGAAGAGCAGAAAGGCCCCCCCACCACTCCTGACAGCAAAGTCAGAGATCTGTCTGCAGCAAGCTCATGGGGGTCTTGTAGAGAAGAGCCCCCAACACATAGCCCACACAGAAAGATGTTCCCTGTGGAGAGAGGCAGGAGGTAACCTCCAAGGCAGAGGTTGCTGAAATCCTCCCCCCCCCCCCGACATCCCACACCCCTTTACTGATGTCACCTTGAGGAAGTAAGAGGAACCCCTTGGGGAGAGCGCAATCACTAGAATAGAGGGGTCATCAGTTCCTAAAGACTCCTGGGAAAAACGTAAGCTGGATGGAAGTTGCATCTAGCTGGTCAGAGGTGGGTGACCAATCTTGTAAGAACAGGACCTTAGATGAACAGTTGAGAAGAAGAGGGAAGACAGAGCAAGCAGACATGTCACATGGCATCAGCACTCCTTAGACTACTAATCCCCAGAAATTCATTAATTTACAAGGTTTAGCACCTCCAGCTCTCCCAGGGCTAAATTTCACCCTAAGCACAATTTCAGGCTCACCTCAGGATTGAGTAACAAATGCTCCCGAAACCAAAAGAATCACCACGCATTCATCTTAACCAACTGAATTAAATATGGCTTGAGTCATCTTAGAATATAAAATATAGTTTTAGGGTATATAGTCAAGACTAAAGTATTTTCCAAATGATTAAAGGGACTCTCCTACAGATCTCTTTAGCTGGCTTTATAGACTTACTTTTTAGTTCTCTATTTATTTTTTCCTGTTCTTTCCTTTAATTTCCTAATAGCTTAAGGCTTACATGACAAGAAGAGTCCTAAGAATTCGTCTTAATGAGTTGTCTTTTCTTTAGAATCACTCAATCAGGAACTCAGGAATCACCTAGCACATCAGAAGAGTGACTCTGGAATCACCAAGAACAGAAGAGCTTTTCCTTGGAAGTAAACTCTGAGGTCTAGTCAGGCCTTCACTCTATGTCACTCTAACCCATCTACTTTTCCTCTAATTAACTACTGTCCACTTGAGTCTATCCTTCTGTTTTCTTGCCTATATCATCATTGCCCTGCAAATCACTAATTTTAGGCAATAAATATGTGTTAAAAGCATTCTGATTATAAAGACCCTCCTTCATTTTCTCCAGGCACATAAAAACAAGAAACATCTAACAGTCCTTCCATGGTGTAGAACTGACCTATAAAACAAAACAAAAAAAAAAAAACCCACAATAATATAACGAATAATTGCAATGTTAAGGAAATAGAAGTTATATAATTTTTGAGAATTTTAAAAGCATGTATTTCAGCATTGAATGATGAAGTATCTGGGAATCCCTTGCTCTCACGTTTTTATTTGAGCTAAGCAGCAGCAGCCTGCCATGGGAGAAGCTGTGCTGTCTGGTACCCAGGCACTCACAGGATTCTGTGCATCAGATTTCACATCATTTCTCACTTAGACGATTTTCAGCCTGTCCCATTAAACTACACAATCCCACGTTTCCCTCTGGATTGTGTGACTGGAACTCAGGCTCTCCTTACTACTTGTGGTACCTGACTCTGTGTCAGGGTCTTGCAGCCATGTTTCCCCCACTGCCTGTGGCTCTAACCTGCTGCTTCCACAGAAAACATCAAAACAGAACACAGAAATCCAAAAACGGCTCTGGGCTGTCTCCTCATCCACAGCAGCCCACACAGTACACAGTGGGCTGGCGTCTCTCTGCACCCAGCTCAGCTAATTTGACTAAATCATATCTTTCAAAAAGTACAGTGCTTCCTAAGAGAAACTCAATCTTTTCATGCATGTGTGCACATGCACACACACACACACACACACACACACACACACACACACAAAATCTCCCCTAACCACAAATATCATTTTCATCTCCCCATTTTCCTATCCAGTATGTTATTTTTAGAGAAGAGTTATTTCTACTTGGAGAGATAAAAGAATAAAGCAGAAGTTAGCCACCCCACCCAAAGACTGACCAGGATAGACTCCACGATCTCTCTTGCTAACTAGCATCTCAACCTACATGAATAACAGAGGTGGCTTCCCCTCAGCCTTGGGGACAGTACAGGTAATAGCAGTTTAGCTATGTGTGTCTTATTACCTTCCTAAGGACCATTCTCTAAGAAATTCTTTAGTGTACTCAAATTTTTTTTGTTGTTTTTGTTTGTGTTCTTTCCCAATGTCCAAAAAAAAATGTTTTTCGTCTCCACTGGGAAGAGCTTCCACAGGCAGCTGGATCATAAGGACTCTCCACATGACTTTTTCTGCCTGGAAAACTATCATGCAAATGAACAAAAGTAGAGGCACACAGCCCCTGAAATGCCAGAAAGCACATGATAATGACTGATTCATAGCAAAGAAGGTCTTGGGAGGATACCACAATTATTTGAACACAACATCAAAATATCCCTTAACCTAGTGCCTATGTTACTTACACACAGTATCTAGGAAATACCAGTTTGGAGTTCTTATCTGCAATGCATCCTTCTGGCACTGGCTGGACCGAAAATGCAATGGTGAACCTGACCCTGAACTAAGCAGGGTCAGGTGTGCCCATGCCCAGTAGGAATGGAACAGTGTTTGATGGTCAAGTCATGTGCTTTCATATTCATTCAGACAAATGCAGGGACACACGGGAAGCCATGTGATAAACACAACCATTTTTTTTGCCATTCTGGATCATCACCCATTATTAATAGACTTAGTACAGCTCCGCTAAGAACACATCAGAATACACCTGTTCCTTCAGAATCATTTGTAGAGCATCACGAGTCAGAGGCATGCCTACCAAAAGGGGTATATTTTTGCTATAGATGAAGTTCACAATTATGTACCTTCTGAAATTACTAATCCTCTGTCACCTACAGTGATGTCATGAAAGAGTTCACAAGTTTCAAGTAACCGAATACCTTCTCTTTATGAATTATCTGTGCTCACGATGGCATAGGGGCTCCAGTTTGCTCATGGAGTGACTGTGTCAGAAGACCACTGATGTGACATTCAGATCTTGTGGGAAGGACCCCTGTGGTATTTGTCACAACATGCTGGTTACACCTCCCCAAAGACTCCCTTTATATGTTCCTGCAGATTCCATCAGACCCTGTACTGGAAGAGTACAGAGACAAGTGGACCCATCAGCATCCAGTTCTTTCTCCACCCTGAGTCTGCAGTCACGGTGGAAGCAGTCTGACTGTGTCACATGAAGATTGATACCAGGAGCCATTTATACTGTGAAGACTAGAACACCTGTTCTCCTGGAGCAAAACCTTCAAATGTTTCATTCCTGTGAGTGCTTTGTTTATCTGGAAAATCAGAGGACAGCGGCCAGCTTCTCCATTCCGGCCACAACACGTGCATCTTGTGTTCATCTGAACATCACCTCACTGCCTGCAGCCTCCAGCCCCCTGTCTCAGATTCTCCCCTCCCACAAGAGACCAGACCACAGTTTCCCAGGAGTTCTGTACACATGCCCACTCTGTTGGCCAGCTTGCATCCGTCCTCTAGTTCTCTAGACAGAGATGGAGTCCTTGATGAAGCCTTTCACTTTGTCCAGAGATCCTCTCTGCTCTCTCTAAGGTGACTTTGAACACAGATGTGGCACACGGTGTAGCATGTCATTTTTCTATGGTAGTGAATAACTAAGTTTAGTCAACCTGTGTGTGCCATGCCTCAGTTTCTTTCTCTCCGCATCACATACCCTTGTCAATTGTCACTATTGGAAAGGTGCTTAAAAAGTAAGGTGATTGACAGAGGAATAAAGAGAAATAAAGAACACCTCAATGACTGGAATCTTTTTAACCATCATCACAAGTGTTAAAAGGAACACCAAGTCTCCCGATGTGGTTTCATTTGATCATAATGTTTGGCCTTCAGGTGGAATATTCCAGGAAATCCTTTAACTTTCTGCTCATAACAGTGTTTACATGTCCAGTAATTTGCAAATCTGAAACCAGCTGCTTTTATTTCTGATAATACCATTCGTTGATTATATGTATAACTACAGCAATGTCAACAAGGAAATTGCTAAACTTATGATGCACAAATTTTATGTATTTTTTAATAGCATTGGAGCTCTTACTCTCAACGTCAAGAACGTGGGGGAAATGCAATGAATCATTCCCTGCTTATCAGCCAAGCTGTGAGATAGAAGTCACCAGGGTACCAGTCCAACAAGGTTGCAATTAATGATGCACTAACTGGGTAAACAATTAACTATCATAATTGAACAGATTCTGAATCTTGTGTCTAAATGTTACCCCAGACAGCTGGAGCCTTTGCCTGGAGAAAAGGTCTATGCTTCAATTTTGGATAAGAAAAAATACTATCAATTTCATTCTTATATCCACTATTTGGATGATAAAGACATCTCTCAGGGATATATACATTAAGATATTTCAACTCTGCTAAGATATGGTATGCAATTTAATTTGGAAATTCTGTCAAAACATTGTTCATGTGTAGCACTGCTTTCCTAACTGTGGGATGGCAATTTACTTTATAACGAGTCCCTTGGAGAGGTTCCTAAGGAAACCATGCAAGAACACCAACTAACTCCAGTTTAATGTGGCTGCAAACAGCCCACAGGAAGAGGGAGAAGACAGCCATAGGAAGAGACCACACTCCTCCTCACAGCTTGATTTAAAGAGCACAGTAGATACACATGCAAGCTAGTCCCCACTGTTTCTGTTTGATCCTTGCACGTAGACATGTGGTCAACATCTCACTCTGTGGTTCTGACATAGGGCTAGTGACTACTCAGCTACTCATTTTCCTTTGCTGTGCAAAGGCATTCCTTTATAAGACCCCGGTAAAATACACTGTTCTGTGAGTTAAACACAAGGCCATGAGCAAATACCAGAGTGCTGGTCCACCCATACAACCATGCAAGGGAACCCTTCTCTGTTCTCAGACGTGCAGAAAAGAGGAGACTTTAACTTCTCTTTTCACATATTAGCATTTTCCCCTGCACCCAGTGCCTAGACGGAACATTCCTCTTTTCCCTCTTAACTTTCTGTCCTGCAAAAGATCTTTCAAGAAAGCAAGACTTACCTTAATTAATGAAAACACCCACTGGTTCATCCACTTTCTGCACTGAAAACACAGTAGATCCCATGGCACACATACTCCCCCTCACACTCCCAACACCTCCCCCTCACACACTGAAACCCACACATTCCCAACACCTCCCCCTTACACACTCCCAACACCTCCCACACACACACTGAAACCCCCATACTCCCAACACCTCCCCCTCACACACTGAAACCCCCCACACTCCCTCAACACCTCCCCCTCACACTGAAACCCACACACTCCCAACACCTCCCCCTCACACACTGAAACCCCCACACTCCCTCAACACCTCCCCCACACACTGAAACCCACACACTCCCAACACCTCCTCCCACACACTGAAACCCACACACTCCCAACACCTCCCCCTCACACACTGAAACCTCCACACCCCCTCAACACCTCCCCCTCACACACTGAAACCCCCCACACTCCCAACACCTCCCCCCTCATTCACCCCGCACCCCAGGTTCCATCTCACTAGATGAAGAGGGAGCAGAGGACTCTCCTGGTTTCTCCCCGTTCCTTGCCATTTATGGCCCTTTGGCCACACCCCTCGGTCTAGTCTTATTTCTGCTGTTCTGATAAAATATCCTGACTGAAAAAGCAGTTTAAGAGTGAAATGGTTTATCTGACCTACAGTTCTGGGCGACAGTCCGTCCATCCAGGGAAGTCAAGGCAGGAAGTGAAAACATCTTGTCTCCTTGCATCCACAGTTAAGAGCAGAGAGAAATGAATGGAGGCATTGCTAGTGCTCAGCCAGGATCCTCTGATACACTGCAGAGATAATGCTGCCCACTTACAGGCTGAGCGTTCCTACATCCATTGAGGCAATCAGTATAATCCCCCACAGACATGCCCGCAGGCCAACCTGATCTAGATAACTCCTTCACAGGTTATTCAGTGATGTCAGGTTCACAGTTATAAAACCAACCATCACACCTTTGCACCAAGAAACAAACCTCTACAAATAACTCAGATTGTCCCCTATGAATGCAGAAGAGGCTGGGTACAGTGAGTCTGGGAAAGGAGGAGACATGGTGAGAAATGCCAGCGCATAAATGTTACAGTGACCTAGCGGGTGAGCGTCTACTGTCTCTGAATGCCCCCAGCTACACAGACTGGACCAGGAGTCAGTGTAACATCAGCCTTTGTAGTAGACACAACACCTCACCTCAAGAAGACATTTGATGTGGACGGTGAGCAGAAATGATGATTCACCAGCCACACCTGCCTTCAAAGTTCAGGCTCCAAACATAGAAGTTTCCCTCAACAAGGCCACCACTTGAGCATTTCTAGGAAGCCTGTGTTGTTCCCTACACTGAGATTTTGAAACAAGCCATCGCAGATAATGCTCTAGAAGTGTGTTGCGGTTTGGTATTTATATATTGAACATGTGCTCAGAACGTGAGGGTTAGATGAAGGTTCTCATTAGACTCAACTTCTCAGCCCTGGACACCCAGTGAACTGATGAGAAGAACCAGTGGGTCCAGAAGAGACTGCTGCCACCCTTTCTCCTTTTAAACATGTGTGTGTGTGTGTGTGTGTGTGTGTGTGTGTGTGTGTGTGTGTGTGTGTGTGTGTTTTATGCCACAGGTATACAGGAGCACACAGAGGCCAAAAGAGTGTGTCAGATCCCTTGGAACTGGAATTTCAGAAGTTGTGGGCTGTCTGGCATGGGCGCTGGGAACCAAACTACAGAAATATATATATATATATATGACGTGTCATAAGACCAAGGGTAAGGGGCTAGTACTTCCACGGCCTATTTCATTGTTTAATTTGTACCCCACACACATGAAAGTGACATCACATGCACATTTAACAGCTGAGCTATCTCTTCAGTCCACCATCACCCTGTCTCACATCTCAGAAGCTACTTGGTTAACTGTGCATCTGGGTCCAGTGAGGTCAGCATCAGCTTGCTGGCAGTTCTCAAGAAGAAAATTCACTACGCCTGCATTTCATAATACGCACATAGGTGTAGATGCCAATAGTTCTTCATTAATGTGAACAATTGGTATACTTTGCAGAGCACCCAAAACATGGTTAACAAAATCAAAATTTAAAAAAATGAGTTTAATTGAAGGCACCACCCACCAGATAGATCAGAGCCTGCATTCCATGGGATCCCGGATTATTCACACCTGAAACATTAATGTCAATTTCTTATTTCCCCTGACAGCTACAGTATTTATTTTCTCTATGGTTTCTTATTCTGTGCTAAGCATGCTGCATTTAGAAATCAGTTTGCTTTTTCCTAATCAAAGGGTGCTTAGGGACATATTCCTTAAGGCATTTAAAATTGTGTTACTCTTTCCTGCTAATGGGTGGCAGCATGCTAGTATGAAATGTAGCCAGGACGCATCGCTGGGGAAAGACTTCTTAGCAACAGTTTTAAAAATGCTTTTGAAATCTACTTTATTCAAGCAATCATCTAAATTCATGCCAAACACACCTCCACGCTAGTCTCCCCCCCCCTCCCACTCCCCAACACCTTGTGATCTCACTTGTCTTTAAAATAATCCCTGCTTCTGGGGGCTCCAGCTCTTCCTGAACAGGTGGGAGGATGGTGAGGTACTCCTCAATCACTCATCTGTAAGGAGCTAGGGATGTTTTGAGTACAAAAGTCATTATACGGAAACAAATCCTCTTCTATCACCTTTCATTGGTGAGTAATTACTGTGTTCTAGCAAACGAAGGATTAGCAGTTCTGCTTTACAGGGAGAAATCACAGCAGGCTTCCTTCCCTCTCCTGAACGTGCAGGTGCCTTATCTTTAGTCTCAAAAGCCTTCTGCACTGTGTCTGATTCTGAGCCTTGCCCTCCCTGTCAGCGAGGATGCTGGACCACCTCTACCCCGTGAGGTAAGCTAATAATTTCCATCCTCCTGGGAGAAATATATATATATATATATATGATGTGTCATAAGACCAAGGGTAAGGGGCTAGTACTTCCACGGCCTATTTCATTGTTTAATTCGTACCCCACACACATGAAAGTGACATCACTACTCATCATCCAGGGACCTCGTACAAAGACATGGCTGGTCAACAGTGTCCCTGACATCTCTACCCTTCCGCCAACCCGTGTCCACGGCCCTCGTCTCTAACCCTCCTGAAATCTGTTTCCATATCTGTCACTTGTCCTTTCCGTCTCACCCAGGGATCGGGTCTAAACTCTCCTTCCTACAAGAGGATTTAAATGACAGCAGCTGCTGAGTGCCCAGTGCTGTGTGAGGCAGGCAGGTGTCAGCACTCATCACAGGGAAATGAAGCTCAGCTGAGGTCAGATCTGCCCGCCTCCACGATGCCCGGGAGAACGTCGAGGGGAGGTTGAGAAACTGGCCCAAGGTGGCAGAATTGGAATGCAACAAAATATGGCGTGTGAACGCTTTAAAATCTTCTGACATGTTATTTACAAGCTAGATAAACAATTCTGAGTCATGAAACATTTAGGAAATGAGGACTACATTTTGGAGATAAAAAATGAAATGCAAAAAGCAAATATTGTGAACCCACACTGCTTTTCATGTCATGTCAAAATTTAAGACTATTCTGCAGATAACTTAGAGTCTGAAGATAGCTGAACATTATCTTTAATTTACAACTTTTATTCCCCTTTCTTTGATATACTAAGATGAACTTGCAAGACATTTTCTTCAAAAGTGTCTTCAGACTTCCAGTATGCTCCCATAGAAGGAAAATATTCACCTTGATCTTGTCCAAATCCTTAACTCTGTTGAAACTGGGGAAGATTTTTGGGAACAACACTTTCACACACATTGAGTCTGACCCATTAATTATTTAGTTGCTTAACTCCAGCTTGTCCTGTATCTAACTGTATAAACCAGTCCTAATAACAGGGTAGAACTCAGTGGGAACTACAGTATATATGGGGAGTGTGTAACTCAGGACTATCTTCAGTTCAAAGAATTCCCAAGGAATATTGGCTTCAGGCAATTAATTTACTTTTTATGTCTAAGACATAAGGGTGGTCTACATTGTCTCATAGGGTCACAGCCCCCCTAGCTAAACAGCATGGCCTGTGAGATCCAATGGTTCTGGTGTGGCCCCTCAAAGTCTTCCAGAATTCCTGAACCCCACAAGTGCATTCCAGGTGGCAGATAGAGGCACAAAGAAAAAGGGATGTGCCTTCCCTTTAAGGATGTGCCTTCCCTTTAAGCCTCATTGAAGGACACAGATTTCAGTATGTGTTTCATTGGTACTCTGTGTTTCATATGGAATGAATACACGTAAGGGCTTTGGAATTCTGAGAATCTGTCAGTGAACACTAAAGAAAGAGTGGCATTAGGAAACAATTGTCAGATGCTGGCGTATGGAGCTAACAGCACAAACATAAAAACAGACTGCTTGAGGATTTCAGTGCATCAAACTCTCCGACTCGTGAGACACTGAGCTGCTTGTCCCGCACCCCCACCCCCACCCCTGGGTGTACACTCAGCATTCTGTTTACCCTGAGGTCCTTTCCTTCCTCTGTGATTTGAGATTCTTCTCCTCCTCTACTTGAAGAGCCACTTCCTAACTAGAATTGCTTCTAATCCTTTCCTGTTGAAGCTGACCTTTCCTCCTGATGTACTGCTTCCTGGTTTGGAAAATAAATGTTTTAGACAACTGTTTTGTTCTGTTTTGTTTTTTCATTAAGGAACATGGTTCTGAGGAATGGGATCACCAGCATATTCATGCATTTATCAACAAATGTGAAATGAGTGACCCCCTCTTACCTCCCTTACTAATGTTTTGCTAAAGAAAATGTTCAATATACTGGGCATGGTGGCATATTCCTATAATTCTACCACTAAAGATGTCGAGATGGAGTGATTGGGTATTCCAGGCCAGACTTAACTACATCTCAAAAAAAGAGGAAATATTCAATAAGTCACTGTTCAGTTGTACAAACGTACTTCAAGAGATTTCAAATAAAATTCTAGGTCTTGCAATCTGATGAGGGTCAAGGCATCTAGAATTATCTGGGCTTCCATCTGTCACTCATCTAGCCATTGCCTTAGAAGGTGCTATCTAAGGCCTTCCTATGGAGAAAGAACCCTTGCTATGTCTGTCTCCAAGGTACCGTCACAGAGCAGACATAGATGGTCAAAGGCAAAGACAAGCTTCAGGCAAGGCCCATGCCAGGAGGAAGCTTGTCAAGAACGTTTTAATTTCTAATTGTTTTATGTTTATTTCTTTATTCGGGGGAAGATGAGCCCTGGAGTGCCAATGCATACATGTGAAAGTCAGAGGACAACTTGCAGGAGTTGGTTCTCTCCTTCTACGAGTTGGGCCTCCACCATCAAACTCAAGGTCATCAGGGTTGGCGGCAGGCCCCGTTACCTGCTGATTTTATCAGTTCAGTAATGACACAAAGCAGTGAACACATGTCCACCCTTCACCACTTCTTACTACTCATTGAAAGTGGCTCTGAAATGTTACTGTCCATGGAAGAAAATTTAAAAGAAAAAAGAAATCTCTCTTGAGGGAGGAAAAAGACTCAACTGTAAAATCCCCTCAATTCTTGTTTAATTTTGTTTTGTGTTTTGTTGGTTTCACTTGTTTTACACAGCATATCCCACCATGACTGTCCACAGGCTACCCAGAGGAAATCACACTGTCTGAGTAAGTTCTGGAAAAGTAGTTGTTGCTATGGCAGTCCTATATCCCTTAATAGTTCCTGAGTGTTTGAAGTAACACTGGAATAAAATTTTCAAAAATGATGCTTTTTCAAATTTTAGTTAGAAATCTGCATCTCCATACAAGCTGCTATCAGTTTTTAAGTAGACAATGTGTAGGTAAATCATTAAAGTAAATATTTCTTTTTCTTACATTTATGAATCATTATTAGTTCCTTGGTGAAATAGTCTATTGTTTTCATATGCTTGTGACAACTTTTTAAACGATCCCATTTTTTAATTGGGGGGCATTTTAGGGGAAATGTGGAAACCTAGCTCACTGGGAACTCCCTAGAATCTCCAAGGGTGACCCTAGGGAAGATTCCTAGCAATAGGGGATAAGGAGCCTGAACAGGCCATCATCTGTAACCAGGCAAGGCCTCCAGTGGAGGGACTGGGACACCAACCCAGTCAAAAACCTTCAACCTACAATTTGTACTGCCTACAAAATGTGCTGGGGTATTGGTGGCATAGAACTTGTGGGAGTGGCCAACCAATAAATGGTCTAAGTTGAGGAGAATGCCAAGAGAGGGAGCCCATGCCTGACACTGAATGGCCAGGAACCAGAGGCTGGACAGCCCAGACAGGACTGGCAAAAAAAAAAAAAAAAAGTCAATGAATTATTCTGAACAGTATTGTGCTGCACTTATAGACTGGAGCCTAACCCAATCATCATCAGAGAGGCTTCATCCAGCAAATGATGAGAGCAGATGCAGAGACCCACAGCCAAACATTTGGGGGAGCTCAAAGAACCCTTTGGAAAAGGGGGAGGGAGGATTGTAGGAACCAGAGGAGTCAAGGACACCACAAGAACACAGCCCACAGAATCAACCAAGCAGGGCTGTTCATAGGAAATCACAGAGACCAAAGTGACAATCAGGGAGCCTGCGAGGGTCTGAGCTAGGTCCTCTACATATATGTTATGGTTGTGTAGCTTGGTGTTCTTGTAGGACTCCTAACAGTGAAAGTTGAGGGTTGTCTCTGACTCTTTTGCCTGCTTTGGGGACCCTTTTCCTCCTACTGAGTTGTCTCATCCAGCCTTGATATGAAGGTATGTGCCTAGTCTTACAGTAACTGTTGTGCCATGTTTGGTTGATATCCCTGGGAGGCCTGCTCTTTTCAGAGGAGAAGTGGATCCTGGGGAGAGAGGGTGAGAGAAGGGAATGAGAGGGGTGGAGGGAGGAGAAACTGAGGTTAGGATATAATATATGAGAATAATATATAAATAAATACATTAAAATATTTTAGTTTTTGTATTTCTACTATATAAGAAGGTGACATAAGAAGTTATGTTCTTACATGTCTTTAATTCCAGCACTCAAGAAGCAGAGGTGTGCAGATCTCTGAGTTCAAGGCCAGCCTGTTCTACAGAGCAAGTTCTAGGTAGACAGAGAAACCCTGTCTCAAAAAAAATGAACAAAAGAAGAAGTTATATTCTTAAAACTATCCTGTAAATCACTGGTGTGAATATTGATGCACTCAGATATCACAATCAAAAAAGCATTAAAATATTCAATGACACCATTTAAATGAAATGGAAACAAGGTACATTTCTTTTAGAGATATTCTTATCTCTAGATTATAAAAATTTAGACAGATCGAATTATTTGTGAAAGTGTGTCTGTTATATAATTTTACTATTGCCTTTAGAATTCCATAAGTGGCATCTAGTATAATGTACATTTATAATTGCTTTTGGGCTCAAATGTGTAGATAGGAAGAAACTAGATATAAAAAATGAAATAGAATAGTTTGTGTTGACCAACAGATACTGGCATTTGTAGGTCTCTTTTGGGAATTTGTTCATATTAAACAAACCTCAGTCTGAATTGAATCTCAGTCATTCAAAACGACTCATCAAAGACCTTCACGGTTAAAAAAAATTAGAGATTCATGAAGCACAGGGAATACATACTGAACATATTTGACATAAAGAACTCTCCTTGCAAGCTAATAGTTCTCAGACACACTAAACACACAATCTTTTATCTTTCAACATCTCTTAACTTTGTAATTAGTGATTTCAAAATCATTCTGGAAATAACTTGAGAGTTACTTCATCCATCTGTAGCCAACCACTGGGAATAAGAAACCTGTCTGTGTGATATATATGTCTGACTTTTTGTTTAGGTTACCATAGACACACCCTTCCCTCCTCCAGCCAAGGTCATCTAAGTGATGCCCAGGTCAAAAATCCTGTAGGCTCCAAGGTCATCTATATACTGCTCAGGCCTATGATGCTTGCCTAGGCATTGGGCATGTACTTCACATTCAATTAATGACCCCAGAAGACCATGGTGACAGCTAATGGCTGCTGCTGCATTCTACTACAGAGCATATTTTACTAGCCTAACAGGCAAGTGCTTTGTTGCTCTGGACCTATTTAATCTTTATAAAGAACCCAAGAGGTGAGTGTAATAGGGTCAAAAGCCTTGAGCAACTGCCTAGCCATTGACAGTTTGTAACTGCAGGGTCAAGGTTTGAATTTTGGCAGCCTGACTCCATTCTTCATAGGTTATATAAAGAATTACGTATCCAGTCTTCTGCTTCTTCTAAGAGGGTATTGTGCCGTGCATGGTGTGAGCTCCTCAAATCTCACCTTCTCTGGCCCACCCTTCTGAGGCATGAATAGTTGCATGATCAGACAATAACGGATCTTACAATGCAGATTTGATGCAAAGGATCCCCGGAAACATCCTAATAAAGGTGGTCCGCTCCGATTCGTGTAGGGAGCAATGGTTGGTGCCGTGGATTTCAACTCTGCTTCTTACTGTTAGTCACTACTGCAGTACAGGGGACACACAGTTTCCTGGGTCCACCACAGAGACGTAAGCAGGGAATCCAGCACCGTATAGTTGAATTGCTACCACTGCCTAGATGTGTGCTAGCTGGAGAATAACCATCAGTTCCCTGCAGATGTTTGAATTAAATTTTAGACAACTAAATTTAAATAAGATAAGAAATTGAGTTCAGTGTCACAGGTCGCATTTCAAGTGTGGCTGGGCATTATGGGATGGCAGCCAGGCTAGCAAACATTCTAATTTTATGAAAAGGTCTGTTGGGCAGCACTGACTTTGAATGACCTTGGGTAGAATGTATTTAAGATCCTGTCGCTTTCTTGATACAATAAAAAGCCACGGAACCACCACTCAAGAAGTTTCTGTCTCTCACATAATTTGAAGGACTAGTTTACATTTCAGTGAAAATGTCGCCAATATTTTAGGGTTATGAAAAAGTCAATTTTGTGAAATAATTCCAATTTTCACATTTAGTTCCCAAATGAGAACAAGGATATTTTCCAGCTCCTCTTTGGTTTCTTTGAAGTTGCCTGAGTGATTTCCATATGCCTGCGGTTTCTAATTCTGCCACATTACTGAGCGTTACTTGGCTGACCCCGCCTCCACTCACCAGTTGTGTCTGCATTTTCAGAGTTATCTCCTTACTGCATGAAAGTAACAGGTCTGTAGCATTAAGCTGTGGCCGTAGTGTTCATAAAAAGTCACAAAGTAGAGAGAAACAGGGCAGTTCAAAAGAAGTATGGGTAGCTTTGCCCATGTCCAACTTCCAGGAAGGAGAAGCCTACTTACAGTGTAGTAAACTAAAGCTTTGAGTGGAAGGACATGTTAATTCATGGGTTAGTGTTAGAAAAAGTGACCAGTCCACAGCTGAGCGAAGAGCTCATTTACACTGCTTTTATCACAGGGGAAAACCAAATCTACTGTCTCAAAAACAACTCTGGCCTTTTATCTTTTTCTATTTCTGCGAGGCTACTCTGAGCTATGTCCAAGGCCAAACTTCACCAGACATCACAGCCTAATCCATTACAAGCTAGACCAAGGATTCATCATGTCAGATGTCCACAGCAGGCAGGCAATGTGTGGTGTTGGATGGTCCCTAAACACTCCAAACCGTCATATGAATCCATAAGTTAGGATGGGAAAGTAGCTGATTGACTGTATCTTGCACAAGACAGCTGTGAGAATGGATTGTTGTGCTAGTCTTGAGGAATTGGGGGACATTTGCCACCAGAAATACAGGCACTTATTCAAACAAATGAGCAGAACCTAAGAAATCATATGTATTGCTTATGATTATAGACAACTGATACCTCTGACACTGGTACATTCTCAAGGTCAAGTAAGCAACGCCTCAGATCAAGGAGTGAAGAAGCCACATCTCTATGTGGAATATAACCTGTTGCTTTAAATAGCATTAGGTAAATATAAAAAGTTTTATTACCAGCCCAAGGGCTACATATATAGGTGCTTTTGATTTAGTCAAATGAAAATAAAATGTTTAAGAGACTGAAGGCAACAAGCTGAAAGTTCAGTAACATTTAAAACAAATTCTTAAAGGTGATTTAACAACTTATTAAACATGCTTTCATCATTTTTATATGTGTCTACCCTTTATTTACTTTTAATGGATAATTTACTAAATGAAAGCTATCAAATTACATAGTGGAAAATAGCACCATTGAACATATCAACTGTTACTCAAAGGCACAAGAGCTACCTAGATAGATCTTTAAAGGGCTCAGCAGATAGATAAGCCTTCAATCAAAATCCTGCCTATGCAGAGACAATCGGTGATGTTGACACTAAATTGGAAAAGCTACACACAGTTTGGGCTTTGATCTGCTGACCCTTAAATCCACAAGATCCACTCTGCTTTGTTTGACAGTTGAAATTAAATAAGAAAGCATTTAGTAGACAGAAGGAGTAGCTTACTCTGCACCCCTGAAGTGGGCCCCCACATTATTTGATCACTAACAATAATACCTCTCAACCAGTAGATTTACCTAAACAGTATTCTTATGGGAGCAGCACAGTCGTGAGAGACTTTGAACAGATGTTTATCCCAGAATGACCTTGTGCAGGGACAATGAAAGAGGAGCAGACTGACTTCAACCGTGATCAGTTCTAACCCACTAAACAACAGAACTCTCAGCAAGAAATGGACCAGACGTCCATCACTTCCAACTTGCAGATGTTCTTAACAGTTAGTCTCTCAGCAAACAAACAAACAAAAAACCTGAAGGTTAACGTCCCTGTCCTTCAAAATACTCCACTCTTTGTGTGTGCTCCTGGCTCTCGAATCTACAGCCAGGTTTCCTCCATTGAGCTGCCTGTGGAGTCTGCTGTTGAGAGCATCAGAAAACCCCATTATACTGCATAGTCTGAGGAAGGGGTGCAGCAGACCAAGTGAGGCTCGAGGCTCTTACAGGCTCCAACTTCCTTTCTATACTGTTGATCCAAGGGTCACATTGTAGGTAACATGGTCTCAAGAAACCTTCCTGCTCTTCTGCTTGCTCACTGCCCTTTCCACCCATACCCATGCGGACTTCAGGCTTCAGCTAACACATCTGCTCATCTCTAAGGAGACTGTCAAAGTCACACATAGTCCTCAAATGTCCCCTACAGTGGCAGTGTCACACAAACTCGTCATTCTCCACTTATTTCGTTGAGTCTTGTCTACCTTTGCTGCCCAGCGTCAAAAAGAAAGCTGATACTGGTATTTGTTTACCTGGATTATTCTCAGTGTGCAATTCAAAATTATTTATTAGGAATAGGGTAAACTATATTTATAAGTAATGAACATTTAGCCGGGCGGTGGTGGCGCACGCCTTTAATCCCAGTACTTGGGAGGCAGAGGCAGGAGGATCTTTGTGAGTTCGAGGCCAGCCTGGTCTACAGAGTGAGATCCAGGAAAGGCGCAAAGCTACATAGAGAAACCCTGGCTCAAAAAACCAAAAAAAAAAAAAAAAAGTAATGAACATTTAAGGTATAAATGTTAAATGATAATGCCCAAGATGACCAGCCCAAAAGAAAGTTGGATGTAAGCAAATCTTGTTGGTACGTCTTTCCTAAAGCCTATGCAACGGTGCTCTCTTCATTCTTCCTGTATCATGGCTTGAAAACTATGTATGTATGCAGATCTTGGCCCCCTTCCAACACATAGAATCAGACTTGGCATTAACAAGAACCCAAGTGATTATCCTGATAAACATAAATAGACCAAAGTATTTCAACCCTTTGTATGTGTTCCATTTACTATCAGCTACACACTAAAACTGTGTGTGTTTGTGTACAGGTGAGTACATGAGTGTGTAGGTGAGCATATGTATGTGTGTATATGTGTGTAGACCATAGGTCAACCTTGGGTGTTGTTCCTCAGGACCTGTGCATCTTGTACTTGGAGTCAGCATCTCTCACTAGCCTGGCACTCACCTATTAGGCTAGACTGGCTATCCAGAAAGCCCAAAGAATCCTTCCAACTCTACCCTCTTCTCCTACCCATCCATAACTTGGGTTTCAGGTGGGTATCACCACAGCCAGCATTTTATTTGAGTATTGAGGATCAAACTCAAGTCCTGATGCTTCTCCATCAAGGACTAACTACCCAGTCTCTCATCTTCCTAAGATTTACATTGTGAATATAGACGCTGCCACCACTAAGATGAAGGTCAGGCTGACTGAAAATCAACTCAGAACCAACAAAATCATAAGCCAACTACAAATGCAATCAAATTGAAAATAAATTGAGAGTAATGTCAACGGCATTTTAAATACTTTCATATAAGAAGAATAGATATTAAGCAGTGATCAAAGATTCTATTTTATAAAATAGGAACTCCTCCTAACAATAAACATCCAAACATCTGAGCACCTCAAAAGACAAAACTTGGATGTGTGTTTGCATGAGCTATTTTCTTTCTGACTACTAAGTCCCCTCAATGTATTTGGTCGCTGTGTTCTGCACAACTGATGAGAACGTGCAGAAACATAAGGGGCTGTAATGTGCACTCTTCCTTCACACACTTTCTGGACAAGCCTGTTTCAAAACGGGTTCTGCAAGGACCTGATAATGAGCATCATCTATCCTTTTCCTTCTGAATACAGCTTGTAGAGAAGTTGTAAGTGGCTACAAATAAAACACAGATTTTTTTAAGAAAAATCTATAATTACACATAAGAGCCTTTTGAAACAGCCAGGAAAAAAAAACTGATAATATTAAGTCATGAGTTTACACTGAAAAGCCACACCATTATGCCGGGTTCCTTTCCTTGTGTAGTATGCTAATAAGAATTTGAGGATCCATTATTATATAGGTCATTCTTAAAATACACCTCAGTGAGATTCTAAGGATCCGGTCTTACTCGGCTGTTCAACAATGACTGAGTTCAGCTGTCCGCCCTTCTCTCTTCTTATTCTTTTCATTCATCACAAGCCATTAAACCATCTTCAGCCCTTTAATAAAGATCATCATAATACAGTAATTACATGAATCACCATCTGAGCTGAAGAAATCCAACAAGTACTAATGGTCTGACAGTGGGGAGAATGTATTTTCTAATGAAGGGATGGAGCTGTTAAAATTCATTTCCTCTAATTCAAATAAGATTTTGACACTGTGATCCAGCAGGACTTTATCTAAATCGACTCCTGAAGAGGAACATGGCTGTTTCACACTTCATCTCTTCAAGAGTACACATTGCTGTGAGGACAATGTTTCTGATGACCGTGGTGCATTTCACTGCCCAACAGTGATCTTTTCGTTTTTTTAATTTATGGGACTAAAACTAGCTTTAAAAAAAAAAAACCAAAACCTATTCAACAAATACTGATTGAATACTTACATGCCAAATACAATGCTGTGTTTCCATTTCACATGGTGTGCTAGATCTAAATTGGAAATTATAAATTGGGAAGAGCATTATTCGTGTGCTTGAAAGTGAGGTCAAATACCCAGGAAGATACTAACTCCACTGATGCCATTAGAAATGCTGATACTCATTTTTTAGTCCTTAATTTTGGTTGAACTGACTCTTTCTGTTTGTGCTTGGGCAGTACCCATCCCCTGACGAGATATGTTGTTTTTCCACTCACTTCTTTCCATACCAAGATGATGCTAAGAAGTAACATAATCTCAGAGCCCCAGTTTTACAGTAGCAGTGGATTTCAAAATCGTATTTCAACTTTCTTTACCCACTAAAGCACCCAGTTTGTGTCCTTGAATGGAGCAACCAGATGATAAAGGGTAGCTGGGAGTCAGGGCAGGTAGGAATGTCATAAACTAAGCCTCTGGCTGCCCAACACTGTTCCAGGGGGAGCCATGCACCAGCTCACAGGGTTCCTTCTTGCTGTGTTTCCATCTTCAATGCAAAGTGTTCTTCTATCACACACTTGTTTGGATACTTCTAACTCATGAAAGTCATAGCATGAAGAGGAATAACATCATTGCAGAAAACACTTCAGATGTCAGAATTCTCTAACCTCTATGCTTTTGAGAGAGGAATCTAAAACGTTCCACTCTTAAGGACCTTACAATTTTCTTTTGAAGTAATAACAATCTAAAGCTGCAGATAGAACATTCACATCCATCATCTATATAAATATTGTCTCCATTAGAATAGTATGGAGTGAAAGAGTCCCATGGACACACTCTAGAATTCTGCCAAGAGATCCCAGATGTAAAGTTGGAAGATGATGGTGAATTTGGATTAATTTACATAAAAACACTTCTTAGTACTAATTATAAGCTAAGCCTTTCATTATGAATCCATTTTTGTTGAACCCAGATTGTCTGAATTTTTACTTACCTTTCTAGCATATTTTATCACTGAGTACCAAACAGTCAGGATCTTCCCTGCACTGTCAAACACAGGGCTAATTAATAGAGGCTATCTCCCTCTCCCTCCTCCCTCTCACTGTGCATTCCTGTGTATATGCGTGCTGGAGATAGAGCCCAAGGCCTTCTGCATATGCATCCAGGATATCCTCACTGCTCTGCATCTTGCCTTCAAGTACCACTTCAGAAATAGATTTCTCAGAGCTAGGACATAGTATTGTGTCTTTTTTCCTTCTTCCACAAGAAAGGAAATACTCTGGAAAGGGGTTGTTCTTTCAGAAAGCCTTGAGTGTAACTAGATAGAAACACCATTACAATCCATAAAAAGCATAGGATATTGGGGCTGGAGAGATTGCTCAGTACAAAGAGATTACACTGGTTACTCTTCCAGAGGACCTTGAGATCAGTCTCAGCAGACACATGGCAGCTCACAACAATGTGTAACTCCAATTCAGGGGATCTGACACACTCTTCTGGCCTCCACAGACACCAGGCGTGGGTGTGGTGCGCAGACATGCATGAAGGCAAAACATCCATTCACACATAATAAAAATAAATAAAATCTAGGAATGAGGAGGGGAAACCCTAGGATACTGACAAGGAAAATAGTCTTCAGTAAAAGTTCTCCTGGCCACACTGAGTTCCGAAGGATGTTTGGGGACTCAACAGCAGCTGATCTATCCTGATGGACGAGCCTTTCTGCCACTCCGGCTTTCGGCATTCGGCATACTGCACTTCCAACCCCTGAGGTCGTCTCTTTCTCTCCATAACAAAACTACACAGTAAGTAGGAATTTCGGAAGCCAGTTCACTTAAAAGCAAACATACAAGGCCCAGCACAGGAACAAGAAGCCAGTACTCAAAACAGAAGGCAGCTGTAGCCATCCCTAGTACCCCAGGCTCGGTGGGAAGGGTCAGTGCAGTTAGCACAGCCCCAACAGTGGCAAGTGCCTGGGCGGCCTCCGAAGCCCCCTCACATTCACCTCAAATCCCACCGCTGCATTCCTTAGTCAGATGGTAGCGGCGTGGGTAGCGATCCTGATAAATGAGATTTACAGGATGCCTGATAGACATGTGTGGTACTGCAGTATCTAAATATGTCAGTCTCGTTAGGAGGACAAGCATGGTCTGAAAGACTCTTTATTTTATTTAAAAAGACATTTTTTTTTTGAAACAGGAACTCTTTTCGTAGACCAGGCTGGCCTCAAACTCAGAGATGCGCCTGCCTCTGCCTCCTGAGTGCTGGGATTAAAGGCGTGCGCCACCACCGCCCAGCCCAAAAAGATATTTTAATGAAACAGATTGTGTTTTTCTAAAGCATCTATGTAACATCTACTATTCTATAATTTTAGCAAATTAAAAAAAATGATTTCATGGAAAACTTTAGAATCTGTTTCACACAAAAACAAATTTGGATGAAAAACTTGAAAACAACTGTTTTCCATTTTACTCATTAAATATCCCATTTCCTTATGTAGAATAATGCCTATTAAAATCCTATTTGCCTTTGTAAAGTAAAATTCGTGTTGTGTTAGAAGATACTGATGAACTACTTTGTAGTTAAATTTGCCAGCTGAATATTTATTGAAAATAGAAAAAAAAAAAAAAAACATGTGTTTTCCAGAGACGGTCATAATATCCATCTAACCAAATACAGTTTCCCCAAGTCGGAATCATCAAAGGCAGCAGAGCTACAACAGTCTAGACCGACTCACGTCTCCTTCCACAAATCCATTCCTGGCTTCACAGACCTGTCTGTGCTCTTGCCCTCACATTGCTCAGGTCCAATGAGTCGCTTCTAACAAAAGGGAACAGAGCAAATACAAGGGCTTTCGCTTCCACGGTTACCTTTTTGTTTTGTTTTGTTTTGTCATCGAGACAGGGTTTCTCTGTGTAGCTTTGGAGCCTTTCCTGGAACTCACTCTGTAGCCCAGGCTGGCCTCGAACTCACAGAGATCCTCCTGGCTCTGCCTCCCGAGTGCTGGGATTAAAGGTGTGCGCCACCACCGCCCAGCTCACAGTTACCTTTCATAAGAAGGTGACATCGGTTTCCCTGATAAACTTTTTTCCCTTTCTGTCTCTAAGAGAACAAACTGCAAAACTGCGAGCCACGTGAAGAAGTTGCATGGCTGGGAAGTCAGGGCAGCATCCAGCCAACAGCCAACAAAGAGGTGTGGCCCTTAGTTCAACAGGAAGCGGAAGTCAGCTAACAGCCATGTGAGCTTGGGACTGATTTTATTTCCTTAAGGTGAGACGTGGCCCAGCCTGGCACCTTGGTCATGGCCCCAGAATATTGTTCAGCCTTGCCAAAACTTCTGAAATTCAGTAGTACTGGATGATCAACACAGTCGAATCTCTATGGGTATTATGATTTTCTTGCATAATAGGTAAATAATAAATAAAATTCTCGACATTTTGTACAAGATGAACAGTAAATAGAAATACTTCACTTTAGTCTAATATTAAGGAAGAATTGAGTGTAATAGTATCTGTTTGTAGAATTACTTGTAAAACTAGTGACTGCGTTATTGAATGTTTAAAAAAATCTGGAAAAAACCCTCTGAAAGCAGACGACACTTTCCATTATGACAATTAACTCTACCCAACTATTAGATGACATTTTTTGTTGCTAATTATACCATAATGAAGGTTTTTTTCGTTTTTGTTTTTGTTTTTGTTTTTTTGGTGATTTTTCATAGGGCTAACTACTAATGTTCCTCAAAATATTTTAAATGGGTCGAACGTGAAAATTTTCGCAAATGCTCCACAATATTCTAAAGTGTAGTTCATAGGCATGTGATCAAAGACCACAACTTTAACATATATGTGAAAACACCGATGCTGCCCCCCAAAGTGTGATAACCTGCAGCAGAATATATAAAAACCACTTGAAAATGCTTGAAGTCACAAATGTAAATCAATGAACTGACTTTAAGTAGAGTTTATTATAGCTCACGTACGTGTGTGTGTGTGTGTGTGTGTGTGTGTGTACATGTGTGTGAGTATGCTCATGCATGTGTGAGTATGTATATACATTCATGCGAGTGTCTGTATTTGTAGACTTGTGCGTGTGTACGCATGTGCAACATGTGTTTGTGTGTGTAGAATTCCACCAGCGTTCCACAGTTAGCATAGCCTTAAAATTACTTTCCCCTCAAAATGTGAGTGCATAGGACTTGGTGCTTTAGTGGTCCAGAACAGCACATCCCTACTTTACCAGGACATATGCACAGACCACAAAGTGCTGCAGAGCAGCTCAGTGAACACTGCAAGGACATTCTCTACCCCAGACGCACAGAGAGGATCTGCTGCCCCTCTCCATGGTACTGCTCACAGTCAGTCCAAACTGCTCCTTTAGATTTGTTATTTTATTATTATCATTTACACTTTGTGCCTAACTCAGCTAACCCCAGAAACTGACTCAACTGAGGCTGCTACAAGACTGTCTATCCACAATGCACTGGGTAGCTGGAACGACCCTGTTTATCACGTGTAGGGTATCCAAGATGCTACCTGAAATGTTCTTTAAGCTGGCATTTAGTGGCATTGGTCCATCCTTTTCCATTATTTGTAATCTTTGAAAATGTGTATGCATGTATACATACTATATATGTGCTGGCAAACAAATATGACTGCTAAATGTCTTGTCTAAGAACTCTGTACCCAGGCTGGAGAGATGGTTCAGTGTTAAGACCCTTGAACCTAGGTTCAATCCACAGCAGCTAAACACTCAGGGTTAACTGCAAACCAGGAGACCCATACTCTCTTCTGGCCTCCTTGGGCACTGTACACATGTAACACACATATAAACATGCAAGCAAAGCACTCATCCACATAAAATAAAATAAATAAATCTTTTCTAAGAGAACCCTGCATGATAGATCTTAGTTAGGTCTTAGCTCCCTTATCTGAAAGTTGTGGTTAATCATCAAGTTGATTTCATAGGGTTTAATTCTTGTTGGTAACATCACTAAGTGTTGTGAACAGTTATCACCTCAGATGAACTAAGTCTATAATGAGAAATAGTAAAGGGCATGCTCTGAAAAGAGTTTCTCAAATACTTACTGAGGTTTTAAAACTACCCAGTCTACACAGGTAACTTCTTCACCATAACATTTTGAAGCACTGCCATTCAAGGCAAGATGTCTGGGTAAGATCTTGTTAACAATAACAACAACAAAACCCACATCCACATTTTATTCCATCAGCTGGATTAATCAAAAGGTTCCAGCAACATGTCAATGAATCCTTTTGCATTTTCAAGTTAACTAAAATCTCTTCTCTCTTGGTCAACCACTTCTTCACTTTGGGATCCATCAGAGCAATAGTGCACCATTCCGGGTTCTCCACAGCCATAAACTACCCAACAGGAACCAACAGGGACCTAGATGGAACCAGCTTTAAGGCTGGTTCCTTGGCAAGGTTCACAGAGGAACAGTTATCTCTTCCTTTAAGTGGCCAGATTAAGGAACACACAACCCCAATGCAAGCTATGGAGTAATTATGCTGCCGTTTGTTATTTTCAAACCCATAATTAGCCATGAAAAAGCATGTACAAATAAAATACTGTGTTTATATTTCTCATATGAAGAGCCGTTGTTCAACAACAAAGACATCAAACAGCATATTTTATAAAGCTGGTATTTTTGTAATTATGTGACTTAGAGCTGAACATAATTCAAAGGGAAGACCCTCGGGGGGCGCTATAAAGAGTGTCTTCAGGCTGGGAGTAAAATAGAATTTTCTCTTAGTGGTTGAAGCCAAGACCATTGGCAAAGGAAAGTCTGATGATAAAATCCTTTTTGCTCATAGACTCTAAGCACGGCAGCTCCTGGATTAAGAGACTGATAGGTCCTTTCATCTTGTTCTCATCTGCATATGCCTAAGGAACCAACCCTCTCCTAGGCTTCCCCTCACTGTCCTCCCTCTCTTGTTTACTGTTTAAGGGTAAATTCTGTGCCTGCTCCACGTCCATATGTGAGTCACACATGATGAAATGGCCAATTATTTATTCCTCCTTTACAAGGTGCACTGTGGGATATCTTTTATCTTGGTGACTAAATTACCATTGCTGTATAATAACAGGGCTCAAAGTATCCAAGAACTACTTCCACCAGAGATCTATTTTTAAAAAAAACAATGTGCGTTCATCCCTTTACTTTATGTCTTTTCTCTCATGTAGGTTCCAAAAACTAAGTGAAGAAATGCATTCCAAGAGGAAGGGCTCACACATCGAGATATTAAAATACTCTGCTGTGCATCGGGTCAGCAATGATGGAAGCCTTTTTAGAAAGAGCCCGGGTGATAATTCTGAGAAGATACTTGTGTTCTTTGGAGCACCTTCAGATCTTGGTCCTCGGATCCACATATTGCATTCACACAAGCACCGGACGCTAACAGCAGTGTCCTTTGCTGTTAATGGGAGAAGTTGAAGGGAACTTGGTGGAACAGCTGCTTGGGAAATTCACTTTGATTATTTATTTCATTCAGTGCATCACTTACAGACATGATATTTCTTAACCAGAATAAAAATAGGTTCTAGGACATATAAAGTATCCCAGAGCAGAAAAGGCATGACATTGACTAAGACCTGTTCTTAATAGTCAAGGGATGAACATAGAAGCACTCCTGTATAATTTTTTTTGATTTCTCTGCTCTATTTGTGAGAAAGATCAGAAACTTAATATTGTCCTGTGAATGCTGAACTGCCAGACAATTTAGGTGATGCATACATATGGATAAAGACAGAAAAATTTTGTATCTATAACAAACTAATGTTTCTATGGATCTTCTAATGATCTGTGTGACAAGACAGATAGTTGAGTGTCCCTGAGGATTGCCAGCTACCTCCCTATAAGATTACAATCACCAGAGGTGGTGGTGCACACTTTTAGTGTCAGCACTCAGAAGGCAAAGGCAAGCAGAGCTCTGTGAGTTCAAGACCAGCCTGGTCTGCAAAGAAAGTTCCAGGACAGCCAGAGCTACACAGAAAAACCCTGTCTTGAAAAAAAAAATAACAATGATCAATGATCACAATGATTGTGGAAATTGAAAATTTTTCATTGCTAGACTTTTGCTCTTATCTATTTAAACTGAATATTATGAGAAAATTAAGCATCCATCTAGTTAAGGTATATGAATAAATACTGTACATCATCATTTCCTAGAGTGATTCATAGATTTCTAGCAGGTACTAGACAAAAAACAAGTCTATTAATAAAGCATCCGTTTCCATGTTTGCACACTTGCTGTGTCAGCTGTAGTCACTTGCTGCTCTCTTTTTTCCTCTGTGAATACAGGAAAAATGAAAGTTAGGAAAAGGCCATATCACTAAAACTGTTTCTTAAGTTAAAGCCTGCATTTAAATTTCCACTTTTAAAAAGTGTTTAAGATTCCAATTGCTCCTTTTAAAAACAAGAATTGAGAAATGGTCCCTAAAATTTTAGGACAACAGTTATAAAAAATGCTACATTCTTAATTGGTGCGATCTTCAATATAATAGAATTAATTTTCATGAAGTGTGAGACAACATAATGATCAATGAGATTTCTTAGTTTTCCAAATTTCAAAGTCATTTAGAAATGAAAAACGTATTTATCAAAGAATAAATAAGACACACAGAAGTGATCAGGTACTCACTCATGTTGTCTTTCTTCAAAAAGGTAGAGCTGAGCATAGGGGTACACATTTGTCTTGAGTTCTCTGGGGCCCAAAGAAAAAAGAACCTGGGTTTGTGGCCAGCCTGGGCTACATAGTGAAACCCTATCTCAGAAATCCAAGGGCTAGCAATATAGTTCAAGGGTCCAGAAATTTTCTAGGATGCACAAGGCACAAGATTCAATCCCAGACACAAAAACAAAAAATGAAAACAGGGAAGGAAGAGTTAAAGGAGGGAAGATAAGATAAAGGTGGTGGGAATCCAGTCCTAGGCATATGGACAACAAAAATGCCTAAAGCTAGTCAACAAAAGGTAGTCAAATACTCATCACTTCAAGGATGCAGTTCCTGAGATTGAGAACAATCACATCTTTGGCTGCATAACTGAATAATTGGCAACCTCAAAAATGAAGAGATTCATAACTGATCAAAATAGAGACAATAAATGATGGTAAGTGGTATGTGTGTGTGGGGGGGGGGTAATCCCCACATGATACATCTACACTGCAACCCGACACGTAAGGCTCAGAGAAAAATCAAAGTAGGAAAGAAAGAGGGTAAGAACCAGAGGATCAAGATGTCTGAAACAAGACAATGTCTTCTAGACATCAAGGGGAAGTGGTACATACCAAATACCAACCAACATGGTTGCCCAAATAAGACATGCATAATGGCAACACATAATGGGCAATAACATGCCCTACTGACATGCCAGTGTGGACAGAGGTAATTTCACAAAGTTCCCCTACCCTGGACGAAGAACTACAGTCAACCAATAGCTGTTAGGAGATGTGTTGGGTAGTTATACATCAGCTTGACACAAACTAACGTCATAGGAGAGGAGGACGCCTCAACTCAGAAATGACTTCTGTGGCACCGGAGTAGGAGGGATCAAGTGAGGGGGAATGGGGAAGAGAGTGTGGGGAGAGACAGCTGAAACTGAGAGGCATTTGGGAGGTGGTGTGGAAACCCAGAGCACCGAAATCTATCAGGGCGACCCTAGTGAGGACTTCTAGTAATGGAGGATATGGAGTCTCAACTGGCCATCTTTTGTAGCCAGGCAAGCCAGTGGTAGGACTTGGTTACATTTACTGAGTTGTTGATCTAGGAGGTCCAGGGGAGATCCCTAAACAAGCCAGGCTGGTGCTAGGACAGAAGGTCGCTCTCTGAAAATTGTCAGCAGGGCCCCATTGCCAAGGACAACATCCACACAGCTCATTAGAGAGGTCAAGCTGGTGCCTGCATGGAGCCCTCACCCTTAATTTCTAGTCTCTTCAGTGAGAGAAAAGGGAGCTGCAGGCTACAAATAGAGTAACCTAGACATCAACCAAGCCACACCCCCACCCCCATCTACACTCTGTACTGCCTGCAAAATTTACTGGGCAATGGTGGCGTAGAATTTATGGGAGTGGTCAGCCAATGTTTGGTTTAACTTGAGGCCCACACCATGAGAGGGAACCCATGCCTACACTGCCTAGATAGTCAGGAACCAGAGACTGGATAGCCCAGAGACCTAGGGTAGAACCAAACATGACAGGCCAAAAAAAAAATCAATGAAATGTTTCTGAATGATACTCTGCTATACTCATCAATTGGTGCCTTGTCCAGTCAGCAGCAGCAGCGTCCCTCTGCAGCAGATGAGAATAGAACCACAGCCGAACATTATACAGGGAGAGAGTCTAAATTAGAGGTCTCTATCAGGTCCCTCCCCTCAGTAATTGGGGAACCCCACTGGAGAAGGGGAGGAAAGACTGTAGGAGTCACAGGGGATGGAGGGCACCAGGAGAATATGGCCCATTGAACCAAATCAACTCAACACGGCTCACGTGGACTCACAGAGACTGAAGCAGCAAGCACAGAGCCTGCACCAGCCTGCACCAGGTCCTCTGCATGTATGTTGTGGCTGTTAGCTTGGTGTTTTTATGAGACTAACAGTGGGAGCAGGTGTGTCTCTCACTCTTTTGCCTGCTCTTGGGACTCTTTTCCTCCTATTGAATTGCACCATGCCTTATTGTATCTTGTTTTGTCCTGTTTGCCTGTTGTCTCTTAGAGACCTGCTCTTTTCTAAAGAGGAAATGGAGGGGGAGTGGATTAGAGGAGAAGGGAGGTGGGGGGAGCTAGAATGAGTGGAGGGATGAGAGGTTGCGATTGCAGTGTATTTTATAAGAGAAGACTCTATTTTCAATAAAAAAGAAGAGTAGTGGGGAGTAGGGAGAGAAAATGTCTCCATAAGATCAGGCTGTAGGCAAGCCTATAGGGCATTTTCTTAATTAGTCGTTGATTGGGAAGGGCCCAGCCCATTGTGGGTAGTTCTATCCGTGGGCTGGTGGCCCTGGGTTCTATAAGAAAGCAGACTGAGCAAGCCATGGGGAGCAAGCCAGGAAACAGCACCCCTCCATGGCCTCCGCATCAGCTCCTGCCTCCAAGTTCTGGCCCTGTTTGAGTTCTTTCCTGACTTCCTTTGATGGTGAACAGCAATGTAGAAGTATAAACCGAATAAACTCTTTCTTGCCTACTTGCCTTTTGGTCATGGTGTTTTGTCACAGCAATAGAAACCCTATCCAATCTGAAATGGTCAATACTAATCATACATACATACAAACAGCACTAAGTGGATTCAGTAGGTTACATATATTCATACACACACACATATATACATATATATACAGGCATTTATATATGTAACAATAATAATTTAAAAAGAAAGAGTCATGGATTTGGGAGAGAGTAAAAAGAGTATATGAAGAGGAGGGCTGGGGTAAAAAGGTGGGTTGAAACTATGTAAATACAGAGCTTGTGTATGAAATTCTCAAAAATATAAGTGGCAGACAAGATACAAACACTCACTTCTGGACAGCCCACGGGGCAGGGCAGAAGACACACTCCCAGTTCCACTCTGTGAGCTCTTGGGCACGATGCCAGTGCCTCAGGAGGTTTGCGTGCGGACCAGTTCTTACCTCATGGCCTAGAGCAACCACCGTTCTTTCCAGGCAAAAGAATCCTGCTCTTCCACGGTTTCAAATTCAGACTGACCTTTTAAAGAATATTTCTTTTCCCCAGATGACTCCCAACAGCTTCTCTGATTCTTAAGGTGGAACTTATCCTCATTGCCTTAAAAAAAATTCCTCTCTGGAAACCAAGTTCAAGATCTCTGCCAGACATGTCAACTAGACTAACACAAGAGTGATTTGGATGAGAGCTGATTGCTGAGGCTGGGATAACATCTTCTGCGTTTGCTACCTGCTCAGGGCTCAGCAGTGCTGAGGGTACAAGCTGTATGAAACACCACTGTTCTCGGAGTAGTCTGAGAGGAATGTAACTGTCTAGGAAGAAGACTTAGTCAATGCTCTTAGTTAAACATGTACTCTTCTCCCCAGTGATCCCCTCATCAGACAAACGGCCCAGGCCCTTCTGATGCTCAGGAACACTTTAATTTCTGACCTCAAGTTGGTTGCGACAGCAGCATTGATAAAACGTGAAGAGGCAAGTTCATTACTTTTACGTGCAACAGGATTTTTTGTCCCATCCACTCCTGCTACCATCCTCCCGTCCATCTGTTTCATCTCCTCCAAAACAAACAAACAAACTGAAACCCAAATGATCATAAACACAAGGCTGGTGCCAGAACAGACAATAAATATAATTTAAAACAAGTCCCATGTGATTGAGAGCCAAGTGTTAGTAGGTTGAAATTCTTGGTCTGTCATGCTGAACTGTGAGGTCCTTGCACATCCCTTAACTTCTCTCCATGCTGGGTTCCCCATTTGTCAATGAAAGCTAACTTGACCCCTGATGTCGATTGTTTTAGGGAATGACTCATGACAGAGCCAGAATTTCAACCCACTACCATCTGACTCTTAATCATATGGTGCTGTTTTAAATTGCCTCATGGAAGATAGGGTCTTCTGTAAAGGACAAGGAAGGTATAACCACGACATGTGAACAATAGAGTTGCCCAAATACTACACAAATAGATATGTCAGTATGAATGACACAGGGCTCCACCCCTAGATGAAGGGCTAATGGCTGCTGTGGGAGGAAGAATATTCATGGATAAACCTCTCCATAGGCTATCCAGCCATACGTGGTCAGCCCTAAATACACATATGCTTGAGAATAACACTAAATGGATTCAGGAGGGCCTCCCTCCCGCCCGCCCCTCTCTCTCTCTCTCTCTCTCTCTCTCTCTCTCTCTCTCTCTCTCTCTCTCTCTCTGTGTGTGTGTGTGTGTGTGTGTGTGTGTGTGTGTATGTGTTTAATAGGAATAAGTAAAGAAGTCAACAATCTGAGAGGGAATTGGGGGACACAGAACACAGAAGAATTTGGAAGTGAGTACTCTTGTATGACATTCTCCAAAAAGTTAAAAATTAAATAAAATAGGTATATTTCCTTGAGTTGCCTTTATGTGACTGGCTGACTGTAAGAAACCAATAAGAGAGGGCGATTCCCTAAAAGTGGTTTCAGTCTTGTTGACTGCATAGAGATATAGCTATAGGGTTGGATTAGTATGTCAAAATAAGTGCAGGAAACCAGAGGGGGCAAATTAAACATTTCTATCCTGGCGCCACCATGGCACTGGGTCCTACATGCTCAAGAGAAATGTTTGAGCACATAATAGTGATCAATATGAGCACAAGGGAAGAAGGAATGTGTCCATCAGAGTGTTCACTTATGAGTTAGCCTCAGTTCCTTCCTCTCCCGGGGGGGAATATATGCTTGGCTTACTAGCCTTTAAAATATTCTGACCAAATAAATACATGAGCAGGAAACAGAGGGTAATGCTCTGTTGACACTGCTGTGACCTCCCTTTTTAGAACTAAGTGCTATTACTAGGAACAAGAATGCTAAAAAATGAAGAAAAATGGTCGTTTATCCCTGTGAAGGACTTTTATCTTTGCCTGCGACTGTCAATGGCATTGTCACGGCACAGTTAGCACTCTGGTGTCCTTACTGTGTGTTGAAAGTGTCAGAAGGACAGTTATGTAGCTTAGTCTGTTTGAGGGGCCCCTGCCAGTGGCATCAGGATCTATGCCTGGTGCATGAGCTGGTTTTTTTGGAGCCCATTACCTATGGTGGGACACCTTACACAGCCTTGATGCAGGGGGAGGGGCTTAGCCCTGCCTCAGCAGAATGTACCAGGTTTTGCTGACTCCCCATGGGAGGCCTTACCTTTTTGGAGGAGGGGATGGGGAGTGGGTTGCCGGGGGAGGGAGACTGGGGGGTGGAGGGATGAGAGGGGGATCTGTGGTTGGTATGTAAAATGAATAAAAAATTTCTCAATAAAGAAAGAAAGTGTCAGAAGGAATACTTGAGATTATCTAGCAACCATGTAGTCTGAGACAAAGATGCTATCAAGGGTCACAGTGGGCAGGACCCAAATGTCATCCCATTTGTACATCTTCAGTAGGAAAGTGCTCCTGATCTCCCCCCAAATATCCCTCTGCACTGGATCCTTCCATAGACCTATCCTCTTTCTGTAGACTGTGGTGCAGAAACACGCAGAGAGGCTCTTCCATGTCCTTGGAGCCAGTGGAAGCACAGATAGCAAGACTCTACTAGGTGGTGCCTATCACCTGTTGTGGTATCTTTTTGGTCTTTGTTTTCTCAGGGAAGGCACTGTCCCACCCATGGAGCAAAGGACAGAGTCTTCCTTTGACCCTACTTTGTCCTCTGTATTCTGGCACATGCTGCATCTGCCATGTTCAATGAGTCTGGTTCAAAGCCAAGGCCATCTACTACAGGACTTCCTTTCTACTCCCCCAGTCCAAAGAATACTAATTACTACAAACCGAGTACCTGTGTGTGGTACAGTGAAGAACACAGAATTTAACAAATACTGTGCAGATATAGGAGGTTGAAGCTCAGGATACCAACTCTAAAAATGAATCCAGATGCTCCTGACCTTTCGATTTCTAGCAAGATACATCACCCAAAACTTTCCTCAACACTATTCCTACCCTTGAGCTGAGGAGGTTGAGGATAACACCTGGATCTTCCTCACCGACTCTCCCTGGATAGCTACCGTCCTTGCTTAGGTCAGCTGCAGGATTTATTTAGATTGAAATCGAGTTTGTGTTCATTTATAACCTGAAATAACAGGGAAAAGGCCAAAATCTCGAGTGCAACACTTTTATTCTAGCTGAGCTTTTGTTTAACATTTTACTCAAGAGTTACTGAATAATTCAGTCACCTTTCTCAGGAAGTAGAACGTAGGCCTGTACAACAGATCAGGATTCCATTAAGTGCAATGAAATGTCTACTTATGAAACCTGTAAATGAGTCACCAGAAAACTCATAAGACCTCAGGTGAGGACGACATTAGTTTTCATGGTGTTTGCCATGGCTTTTAATGAACTGTTACCACTTACGGGGTATCACTATATCTTGGTTAAATAAGCTCATATAAAAAAGAGACATGCTGTGGTGGTTTGAATGTAGTTGGCCCCTATAAGCTCATAGGGAGTGATGCTAGTAAGAGGTGTGGCTTTGTTGAAGTGGGTATGGCCTTGTTGGGGGCGGACTTTAAGGTTTCCAGTGCTCAGGATACCACACAGTGTCTCAGTCAATTTCCTGTTGCCTAAAAGATGATAGAACTCTCAGTTCCAGCATGATTTCTGCCTGCATGCCAGCACACTCCCCATCATGATGATAAAGGACTGAACCTCTTAAACTGTAAACAAGACATCCCAATTAAATGTTTTCCTTTTATAAGAGTTACTGTGGTCATGATATCTCTTCACAGCAACAAAAACCCTAAGACACATGCTCTATGAAAGAAGCAGGCTAGAACTCCTGATGTTGGTTACGTGGGCAGTATCATATAAGTAGAAAATGGTGAAAGTGGAAAACTGAGTCAGACTATGCTCAGTTGTCTAATCATTTCACTATACTTCCCTATTAAATTCAAACCTAGTTTTTATTTTGGGGAATTTTCTGTTCAGCATGTCTAGTAAGAGGACCATATATAATTTAGTTGGCAACACATTCCTAAAGATAGTAACTTTAGCAACATATGCTATATAATGGTTGATCTCATACTAAAAATCATTCAATATTTTATATCATTTTGAAATGAGATTTCTATTCGAAGTTTATTCTAATTGAAGGTTATATTCATTTTCCGGACTACTGTAAGTAAATTATTGTTCCTTTTAAAACCATAAGTGGTGAGAAGAAGGAGTCTGGATGTTAAAGAGCCCATGATCCTCCCTCCCCAAAAGCTTTAGCAATGATAGAGACATAAAATCATCCACTTTGATGAATAGAGTCATTTCAACTCCCCACCCTCGTCTGGATCTTTAGATCAATAGCTACAAGTATCAAGTTCATTTCATTGTAAGTTGTTTCTTTGAGGAAGCTGACATCCATTTATTCTCTCTTTTCTCTGACAAACTTAATGAAAGTGGCTGGATTTGTCTTCATTCACGGGCAGCTTACACCTTCAGCCACCACCCCTTGGCATCTCTTCTTGTCATTCACTAAATCCAGAAGTGTAAGGTCATCAAGACACAATTGCCAAATTCATTGACCTAATTTAAAAAAATATTTTTACATTTATTTACATGTAGGAATGTGTGCCCGTGCGTGTGTATCACCCACAGCACAGAACATGGAAATCAGAGGACAACGTGTGGAGCTGATACTCTTCCTCTGTGACATAGGGTCCAGGCGCTGCACGGAGGCGCTCATTCTTGGCAGTGAGCGCCTTTATCCACCGGGCTATCTCACCAGCCCCTCCCTGACCTAAATGTCCTTCCCACAATGTGTGGCACTCTTGACTGATTTCATATTTCTCTCAAAACTATTTTTCTCTTTCTCAAGTTTGGATTTGGCATGTTTCCCCAAGACCTGTGCTCTAAATGCTTGGTTTCAGGCTTTGCCTGGTTGGGAAATGATGAAAACTTCAAGAGATGAACTCTAGGGAAGGTTTCCTGGGCCTTGGGAGCATGCCCTTGAAGGGAAAGTGGAGCACCATCTCTCCTCTTCCTTCTCTTATTTTTCTTCTATGTTTTAGGTGGAGGTAAATGATTTTTGACATATGCTGCTCTACCTCACCAAAAGCCAATACTAATAAAGCCAACCAATCACAGGCTTACCTCACAAGACAGACATGAAAATTGAATGAAATAAAATCATTTCTGATCTCTAACAATGTCTAAGCTCTGTTGGCTGCTCCTAACACGTAAGTGTCTGGGTCATTAGCAATGTAGTCTGTGAGAGTGAACACCATGTCACCACCTAGTCCAATTTGCATTTGAAACTAGCAAAGTCATTGGCAGTTCAGTAAGAAAGGGGCCAATCATGTTTAAAGGGAGTTGCAGAGAAGAAAGGATCCTGAACTTTGGATTCCCCACGAGACCATTTCCTGTGGAGCATGCAGCTGAATTCCAAGTGGCAGGCAAGGACAACAAGAAAACACACCCACAAGGAAGAGAGGAAGCAGGGGAAAGAGGCTAAAAGTCATCAGCTTTTCAGTGCTAAGGGAATCATTGCTTCTCTGGAATAGGATGGAGCAGCCAACATACAAAGGTTTCCTGAAAGGATCTAGAAATGATGACTGCATTCACTCATCCCACACAAGGATGGACACATCACTAACAAGATCAAAGCTACCCTCAAATGTGAAAGGAATATCAAGGTATAGGACTTTTACCACCTGGGATCCCTAACGTAGAATTTTGCTTATAAATAACTAGATGTAGAAGCAGACTATAGGAAGCCCGGGAATAAGCCATTATCACTTAAAAACGAAATGCTTCCATGCATCTAGTATAATATATAGCTTATATTTACTGATTACTAAAAAAGGACATATGCTAAACTTACCTTATTTTGAAATTAAACATAATATATAGCTTATATTCACTGATTACTAAAAAAGGACATATGCTAAACTTATTTTGAAATTAAACATCAGAGAAAATTAAATTCATCAACAAAAGTATATTAAATATATGATTGAAATGATGGTTATTTCTAACCACTTCCAGAGGGAACAGTTTCTGTTAAAAAATATTTCCTAAACTAAGCTGGGAATCAATCTATGCTCATTAGCAGTGTGTATCTTATAAAAGACTGTATACAAATGTCAAGTAATTATTGTACTACTATAAAAAAAGAAGTAAGCATAGCTTATTAACATTATAACAAAGAGTCAAAAGTAAGCAATTCCTCTGGCTTGAGAATATGAAAACCAGCCATATACTTTCAGTAAAGTCTGAATTTTGTACATTTGAATATGATCAAATTAAAAGCAGAAACAATGAAGTTGGGACATCTCAAATATTGTCACTCGGTCTCTGCGCTCCTGTGCTGGGCCCATTCTGTGAACATGGATGGAAAGACTTGGCACAGCATGAAGCCAGTCCTCAGGCCCACCTTTCCACACCCAGGCATCTCCTTAGCTCCAAGCCTCCCCTGCATCAGGAAACTGATATTTCTCTCTCAACTGTCTCACTAGATTTTCACCCCCCATCCTCTGTGTATATGTTACATTTCCACCAAGTATGTGGCTGGTTCAACTTTCACTAAACTATTAGGCACAATGGAGATTCAAGAACCAAAAGAACTTGGCTGAGCCTTATAATCACTTTGAACAAGCCTAGGCACATGACACCAGATAAATGACATTAGAATCTCTAGACACAAGTTTCTAAGGATGGCCAGGATCCTCCAACATGGTCCCACAAGCACCAATCTACAATCTATGTCCAGTGCTATTAAATAAATAACTTTGTGACCTAAACCTACAGGAACAACAAGGTGGTTGGGGCTTAGTCATTATAAGATTGACATGTTTTTTTTTTTTATGAGAAATGAAGTTAAAGCAACAGCTCATATAATCCTAGCCCAAATATTCTGTTCCTTGAAACAGATATTTATACTTTGTAATTGGACAGTAGGTTTAGCAAGAAAAACAATCACAGTAGATTATGATTGAAGTTCAGATCCCTGCTCGGTTTTTCTATTCCTCTGCACTTTAATTCGCCTTGCATAAGCAGACACTGACCTCATCCAACAAAAGTGATTAAAACCAACATACATCAACATCTAGGTTATGTCCTATATAGCTGCTAATCTGACCCAGTTACAAGTCTGGAGTAAAAGCACACCTCTTGGTCTGGAATACTGCAGACATTTCACATTAATGCACATCGTGAAGTGTTTTTCTATAATGAGGGAAATGCCAATGATAAATCAGCAATTGCAGAGTGCAAACATATTTCTAAAAACCATAAATCTGAGTCATAAAATGATTATGATGGTATCTTTGAGTTTAAAGTAGCCCTATTCATCTGCATGACCAGACTACCTGATTCTGTAGAAAAACCATTCAATTGCAAACATGACTGAGAATAATAAAGAAGCAGAATGTAGATGAAGCTCTATTCTTAGACGTGTTCTCCACCCTCTAGACAGCGACATGTGTGCGGTCACTACAAACAGCAAAGGAGTGCTAAAGGCTCAAACTTGGGATGGAAGCAGTTTTCAGGAGCTGCAGTTTCTTTACAAAAGCTGTTTCCTGGCACTGGACAGATGGGTCAGTTGTTAAGAACACTTTCTGCTCTTGCAGAGGACCTTCATTGAATTTCCAGCATCCACATGGTGCCTCACAACAGTCTCTAACTCCAATTCCAGGGCAACCGATGCCTCCTCTGACCTGTGCGGAATCTTGCATGCACATGGTGCACAGACGTATACTCAGGCACATACATATACACATAAACTAAAATTTAAAAATATTTTTTAAACTATTTCTCCATGAACTTACAGAACACAATACCAAAATAACAAAGACTAAGGACCATCCTGGTTTGCATTTCTTTTGCTGTGATAAAACACTGACCACATCCGACTTGAAGGAAGAAAGGGCTTATTTGGTTTACATCACTCTGTCTCAGACCGTCATCAAGAAAATCAGAGCAGGAACTCAAGGAAGGAACCAGGAAGCAGGAACTGAAGCAGAGACCACAGGGAAACACTGCTGACTAGCCAGCATCCAGACTCCCAAGTCATCCCTCTTTCTTGCACAGCCCCAGCACACCAGCTTTGGGATGGCACTTTCAACTGTGGGTTGGGCCATCCTCCATTCAATAACCAATCAAGAAAATGCCCCACAGACATGCCTACAGGCCAGTCTGATGGAGGAAATTCTTAAGTTGAGGGTCGATCTTCTCAGGTATGTCAAGTTAACAACCAAGTTCAGCCGTCTCAAGAATTGTTTTGTTTGCTCATTTGTATGCAAAGTCCAAGTCACATAACTCAAACTCTATGACCTCCAACCAGGTGGGACCGTGAGCAATTCAGACAGAAAAAGAAAATCTAAAGTATTAGGGAAGCTTCAAGTCCTTGATATTCATGAGGTACTGTGTAGTCTGTGTCTGATAAATGCAAGCAGTTAACTTGCTTAAATATGAGATTGTAAAAATAAAACAATAAGAGTGTATGCATTCTTGGTGGCATGAAGACTGGAATTTATACAGCTACAACTGAGCTTTAGACTTGGCCATGACCTGTGTTAGAATCTAGTCTCAAATATGTGTTATTTCATCAAGTATCTGAAAGCATTAAGTAAATGATGTTGTCAGTGGCAACAAAGCTTATATGTAACACCAAAATGTAAGTACCCTCAAGCCTCATTTACGTAGAATATATTTTCTAGAATGCTCAGGACTTAATAAAACAAAAAGTGTGATAAGAAGAGGAAAATCTTCTAAAAGCCATGAAAATGACATATATTTGTAAATTGGAGCTTAGAAAATTTAATTTTTGATATTTTCTGTAACTTGAAGATTTTGACACATTTGGCAGATTCTTATTATACGCTGAAGGCACTGTTTTGAATACCTCCATGAACTACAAGGAAAACTACCCACAACTTCTGCTATCTGATTTATATAATAAAAGGACCTTAAATGGCAAAGTATAAGTTACATATTTATATATGTTTACATTTCTTCATAAATACAAATATTTGCTTTTTTAAAAGAAGTTAATCCAGCTATTATCACAATGTTAAAAAGTACACCAGAGTACAGATTATTTTTTAATATGTTACAAAACGAAGGTCTTAAAATGTAAATTGGCTGTATTTGATCTCTACTTATTATGAATTCAAGATGATTTTTAAAAAACAAACAAACAAAATAAAACAAAACAAGCCATGAGCTAATTCACAGCCCGTGTGGGCCTGGAATGTATAATCCTCCTGCCCCATCCCTCACACTGATGGAGTTACTGGTTGTATACTGTAATGCTCACTTTCAAGTCATACAATTACATTAGATTAGATTAAGAGTTTTTCAAATATATAACTGGTCAAAAAAAAAAGCTTTTAAGAATTATTACACGAAATTTTAATTCAGTACATCTTTATTTTATAGAATGGATTTCTCATGGGAGAATATGAAACTGAATTCAATGATACATATTAACTGTTACTTAAAGAAGTTACGTGTTAAAAGTTACTTGTCACTGCAGCAAATCAGCTAAAAAGTTCACGTGTTCCTCCTAAAATATGAATACGGCTAATTTAGAGTTCTAACGGGATGCTATAGATCTCATCTACAGTAAGTACATTTATAAACCACTAAATTCGTATTTTAAGAGTCTGTTGGCAATTATGGAGACACAATGTGTTTACTTTTAGCTTACGTTTTTAGATAGCCTATCCTTTTAGCCTATCCTTGGCTTCATAACTGCCCCAAAATAGGGAGTGTGGAGATTTTAGCATGAATCTGAAGCAAGCTCCTGACAGTGGTCATTTTTTAATTGCAGTTACGGTGAAATAAGCAAATGTTTTCATAAAGTCAGTTACAACCTTCAAAATCAACCAATACTGTAAATCGTCTCTTATATTTTATATGAAGACATAGAGAGATTATTCATTAAACTACAGAAATATGCATGTATCATTTTCTATGTATAACAAGTAGGTTCATTTAAACCTTAAACCTTAAACCAAGAGCACTAGCAATCTAAATTTAAATTCATATATTTCTGAAACCATCTTTCATGAAATTAGTAATTTGCCACCTCTCTGCCACCAGGAAATGAATGCAAGACATCAAGGCATCTCCAGTAATAAATTCTGTTGCACTGAGAAACACAAACATCTATGTTTACTTTTCAATGTGAAGAGAAATTTAAAAGAGTTAAGATTTTTATAGTGCTAACAATTTGTACTTTATCCACAAATATAAATATAACATAAATATAATCTTAGAGTGCCTCAGGACACCATAAAATATTTACAGTAGTTCTTCCCATTATAGATACAAACTCCATGTTGAGAATTAATTCGGATGAAGAGAAAAGAAACACTCCATGTATGTGGATGCTTCCACTAAGGGAGAGGATGACTGCGGACCATTGACAGCACAGACTCTCTCTTAAATACTGAGCTAAGGAAATTAAAATTACAAGACATGTTGATGGGGGTTGACAGTCACAGCAGTGTGCAAACTCAAATTTTTGCCATTGCCCTTAACTGTCAGTCATTGGAATCTATACCACACTCTTACTAGTAATAGAATTGTCAGTCATTTCCTTATCTTTATGTGTTATGCGACAATCCCATCAGGATAAATAGCAATGCAGTATATGCATTAGTCATTCACTGTTAGTTTCTACCACTAAAGCTCATTTTACTTCCTAGGAGTAAATTATAGGCATATTTAAAACATACATAGAGAACTAAAATATTGGCTTATCCACTGGTTAATGCAACTTTGAATTCCAGGCCAAGCTTCGGATCTTAAAAAAAAAGAAAAAGAAAAAGAAAAGAAAGAAAAATCATAAGCCAGGTCAGCTTTAGTTTAGCTAAGCTGTAAGGTGTGGCTCTTGAGCTGACTTAAAATAAGATGTCTGGCTCAAAGGATTTGATCTGTACAACCCTGGACCCCTCCTCCATAGAAAGCAAGGATAGGAGGGGGGGGGGGGGGGGGGGGGGGGGGGGGGGGGGGGGGGGGGGGGGGGGGGGGGGGGGGGGGGGGGGGGGGGGGGGGGGGGGGGGGGGGGGGGGGGGGGGGGGGGGGGGGGGGGGGGGGGGGGGGGGGGGGGGGGGGGGGGGGGGGGGGGGGGGGGGGGGGGGGGGGGGGGGGGGGGGGGGGGGGGGGGGGGGGGGGGGGGGGGGGGGGGGGGGGGGGGGGGGGGGGGGGGGGGGGGGGGGGGGGGGGGGGGGGGGGGGGGGGGGGGGGGGGGGGGGGGGGGGGGGGGGGGGGGGGGGGGGGGGGGGGGGGGGGGGGGGGGGGGGGGGGGGGGGGGGGGGGGGGGGGGGGGGGGGGGGGGGGGGGGGGGGGGGGGGGGGGGGGGGGGGGGGGGGGGGGGGGGGGGGGGGGGGGGGGGGGGGGGGGGGGGGGGGGGGGGGGGGGGGGGGGGGGGGGGGGGGGGGGGGGGGGGGGGGGGGGGGGGGGGGGGGGGGGGGGGGGGGGGGGGGGGGGGGGGGGGGGGGGGGGGGGGGGGGGGGGGGGGGGGGGGGGGGGGGGGGGGGGGGGGGGGGGGGGGGGGGGGGGGGGGGGGGGGGGGGGGGGGGGGGGGGGGGGGGGGGGGGGGGGGGGGGGGGGGGGGGGGGGGGGGGGGGGGGGGGGGGGGGGGGGGGGGGGGGGGGGGGGGGGGGGGGGGGGGGGGGGGGGGGGGGGGGGGGGGGGGGGGGGGGGGGGGGGGGGGGGGGGGGGGGGGGGGGGGGGGGGGGGGGGGGGGGGGGGGGGGGGGGGGGGGGGGGGGGGGGGGGGGGGGGGGGGGGGGGGGGGGGGGGGGGGGGGGGGGGGGGGGGGGGGGGGGGGGGGGGGGGGGGGGGGGGGGGGGGGGGGGGGGGGGGGGGGGGGGGGGGGGGGGGGGGGGGGGGGGGGGGGGGGGGGGGGGGGGGGGGGGGGGGGGGGGGGGGGGGGGGGGGGGGGGGGGGGGGGGGGGGGGGGGGGGGGGGGGGGGGGGGGGGGGGGGGGGGGGGGGGGGGGGGGGGGGGGGGGGGGGGGGGGGGGGGGGGGGGGGGGGGGGGGGGGGGGGGGGGGGGGGGGGGGGGGGGGGGGGGGGGGGGGGGGGGGGGGGGGGGGGGGGGGGGGGGGGGGGGGGGGGGGGGGGGGGGGGGGGGGGGGGGGGGGGGGGGGGGGGGGGGGGGGGGGGGGGGGGGGGGGGGGGGGGGGGGGGGGGGGGGGGGGGGGGGGGGGGGGGGGGGGGGGGGGGGGGGGGGGGGGGGGGGGGGGGGGGGGGGGGGGGGGGGGGGGGGGGGGGGGGGGGGGGGGGGGGGGGGGGGGGGGGGGGGGGGGGGGGGGGGGGGGGGGGGGGGGGGGGGGGGGGCCCTCTGAGCGCATGGGGTTGAGGAAGTAGGAAATGAAAGAAAAGTTATGGTGTCTTATTTCTTTTGAAATGCAATACAACTTTCTGGTGCTCTTCCGGAAATTACTTTGAAAAGCTAACATCCACATCTCTGACATCCTATCCTCGTGTCTTCCCAGCTAAAGGTCACTGCAGCGCCTTCAATAGTTAGGCCTCCTTGGGCAAGCCCCATTTCAGAACCACGGACAGCAGCACCTCCAGCAGCCCTGGATCGCATACTTCAATTTCCAAGGAACTCGCCTAGACTTCCCCTTTGCTAATCAGCAAGGTCACAGTCCTTACTGACTATAAAACAAGTTACTAATGATTTCCCAAAATTTCAACTCATAGAACGAAAGATTTGTCATTGACTATTTCTTTAGAGTATGCAAAAGCAAAACAAAAAACAAAGCAATTACGTAAGGTGTGTGATTACCAGCCTAACATTGAGAATCAGTTGGTAGATAGCTAATTACAGCCTTCCACTCAAGTCAATAACTACACAGATGTCTAGGAGAAAACAGGAGGATCAAGGAGAGCAGGCCTCCAGACTTTCTGAGGAACAAGAGCTACCCCCATAAAACCCATAAAATGTGTGCTTTTGGCTGTTTTTTCCCTACATCAACAGCTACACTTTATCTTGTTCCTGTGGCCAACCAACTTCAGTACGTTAGAAGTGGAGAAATGGTGTAGGCAGGTCCACTAGCCTTCTCCACGCCTGTCTCCAGCCCTTCTAACTACCTGTGTGCACTGGTCCTCTATGTTCCCAACAAGCAGCTAACACTTTGAGCCAACTGCACGTAACTCAGAGAAACAGCTAAAATCTTGGCTTTGTTATCTTGAAGTATGGACTTCCCTGATATTCTAAGGACGCTGAAAGGAAGGCATCAGGCTGCCGGCAACCCACCAGGTGTCCCTAACTCCAGCAGGAAGTTAAGTTCATACAGCCAGATAAACCGTGGTTAAACTTGTAACAACCCCAGCCCGATAAACAAATGAAACCGACGAAAAGCCACAGTAGAGGGGGAAAGGAACCCACGGCCCCTACCTTGCAGTCCTCAGGACACGATTTCACCGAGTACTCATCCGACTGTAAGTACTTATGCAGCACACTTTCAAACTCTTCGTACTTCTCCTGAGCGTGGTGGTCGTAGTCCTGGTAAGCTTCGATGCACTGTCTACACGTGGTCATCTCACCGCCCTCCGTGAGCACCACGTCCAAACTGCAGTTCAAAGTGCTGGGACTGGACAGCCCCGAAAACAACTCCCAAAGTGTGTAGGAATTACAAAACGAAAGGTAAAAATCCGACAAGTTCCACAGGGGAGTTGGCCGAGAGCCCCTGGACGACTGCTCCTCCCCCGCGGCCGCCCCCCGACTCCAGTTCCTGGCGCACACGGAGTCCGCGCTCTCCACGGTGAAGCACTGGCCGGTGGAGGCGCCCTGAGGGTAACAAGTCTCCAGGCGCCACACCGGCTTGGCAGAGTTTCCTAGAAAAAGAGCCCTGCTCCGGTTGTTCTTGCCTCGGTTGCCCTTGCTGCCGCCGCCGCCGCCGCCGCCGCCGCCGCCGCCTCCCGGGGAGGGGGGCAGGGTGGGGGACGAGGAGGCGGAGAGGAGTCTGTGTGCCTGGGCGGCGGGCGAGGACTCCCCCATGCTGGCCAGGAGCGCGGGCCAGGAGGGCTCCTGCTGTCGCTGCCTCTGCTGCTGCCGCTGCCGCTGCTGCTGTCGCTGCTGCTGCTGCTGTTGCTGCTGCTGCTGCTGCTGTTGCTGCTGTTGCTGCTGCTGCTGCTGCTGCTGCTGTTGGTGATGCTCTTTGTCCCGGGTCCGGGTCAGCTTGGCCTCGGCGCAGAACCACAAGTGATCAGAGAGCAGGACTGTGAAAAACAAGAGAGAAGCCAGAGACAGTCGCCATTTCTGAGCCCGCTCTGAATCGATGAACGGTTTCTCGTTCTCCCGGGGTGCTGCCAACCAGATTTTTAAGCCGTCGTCATACTGCCGACACATCCAAGCACCCCTGGTCATATTTTGGGAACGCACAGCCCTGGCCGACTCCACCGTGAGGGCTCCTGTGCCGGTGTCACCACAATATGCATTGACTTAAAGGGTTTAATTTCCGTATCCCCTCCTCCCGTTTCTTCTCTCTCTCTCTCTCTCTCTCTCTCTCTCTCTCTCTCTCTCTCTCTCTCTCTCTCTCTCTCTCTCTCCTCCCTACATAAATATTACTTTAGAGGGAGATCTTGCTTCCGACCTAATCATCAGCCGACCCCATCCCCTGGAGAGTGGGAGACAATAATGAGAGAGAGAGAGAGAGAGAGAGAGAGAGAGAGAGAGAGAGAGAGAGATTGAGAGAGAGACGCGGAGGCTGGTGCTGTGCTGGCCGGTGGGGAGGCTGAGTGCGGGAGGTGATGGTGGTGGAGGTGGCGGGGTGGCTGGCGCTGCTCCTGTCACCCCGGCATTGTCAGCGCGCGGGTCCCCATGGCCCAGCTGAGGACAGCCCGCTCTCCCCTGCCAGGGGCATGCCGCGTCTCCGCTGCCCACTGACGGCGACCGGAGCGCCTCCCCTCCTCCTCTCCTCCTCCTCCTCTTCTCCTCCTCCTCTTCCTCCTCCTTCCTCTCCGTCGCTGGCTTCTCCTCCGCCTCCCGCGCCTACTTCGCGCTGGCTCTCCCCGCGCCCCGAGCCTGGGCGGCCGCCGGCGGAGCTGTCCCTCCCCCCCCACCCCCCACACCCCGCGCTCCGACTGTCGCCGCGGCCGCTGCAGGTCTGCCCGCGGGCGCCGCCGGGGGCCGAGTCGCCTGCGCTGGGCCTCCGGAGGCCACAGTCATCTTCAGTCCCCGGGCTAAGTTGCCGCCATCTTCGTCCTGGAGGCACACTTTTTTTTGGGGGGAGCGCTGGAAATTTTGCGTCATCTCCTCCCGCCCCGAGGTCTCTCCATCCTGGTGCAGTGGCGGCGGCTCGGCCCGGGGAGGAGGACGAGGACGAGGACGAGGACGCGCCGGGCGGCGGCCAGGGGGAGCAGCTGTCCGCCGCCCCCTCCGGGCCCTGGGCACCCAGGCTTTTGCCCTCGCCTTGCCGACCTTCCCCCACTTTTTATTTCGGAGTCAGGACTCGGGCTGAGTGGCCAACGCTGCTGTCCCGGGTCTCCAGCTGCTGTCCCTACCCCGCAGTCCAGGGGACAAGTCCGAGCCACCACCGGGAGGGTGGCTAAGAGGTCCCTGTTGGGGACCAGGGGCTGGGCATATATTTCCCTCACTAGACAGTCTACAGAAAGAGTAGGTTAACTAAAGGAGGGGCTAGGTGACTTTGCAGGCTCTGTCTGAACGTTCTTTGGGTCCCTGGACAGCTCCACCGCGTTCCTCGGTGTCCTAAATCGGTTTTATGGGTCGGAAAGGACGCGGGGTGTGCGTGTCTGTGTGTCTGCCTGCATGGTGCTGTTCCCCAGCACTGCGTGTGCGCTGCAGCTATGACCACACTACACTCCATGTCTGGCCGTGTTTCCTCCTCCAAAGTAAGCGGCGACCAAAGGTCTCCCCAGCCCTGGGGAAGCACCATCAGTCCGGTGTGTCCCACCGGCGTTACCCTGGAGGAGCCTCATCTCGGAGGGTTCCTCCAGAGGACCCCGAGGACCCCAGGGCACCAGCGTACTGTGCCAGCCGCCCAGGCACGCCGGGTGGGCTCCTCTGTGCCGGGACTTCCGCAGCGCCCTCCAGGTTGGAGCTGCAGTCCAAGGCTCTGGTGCCCCTTAGTGTTGACTCGAGGAGTTCCAAGAAAGGGAAGACAGACACATGCTGGGAAAGCCTCGGGTCCCCTGGTTTCCGGTCTGAGGGGTGGGGGATGCCAGGGGCAAACATCAGTCTCCTGGGGTCTGGGCAGATCTTGCACTCTACTTGGGTCCCCACCTGAGCCAAGACCACCAGACCAGAGGATGCCAGGCGCTCTCTCTGGCAGCCAGGGTTTGCACACTTAGCAATCAACGTGTCCTTTGTCATTCTCTCTCCCCTGCATCCCTAGGCCAATGCACATTGGAAAGAGCTGTAGGAGGTGTTCTGAATTCTAAGCAAGTACCTTAAAAAACCAAAAGGAGGGCTCTACAGAACATATTTTCCTCTGAGAGGAGCTGTGGGTGCTGGGAACACTGAAGGAGTGGGGGTTTTTCAAATGGGAAGTTGCAAAATGCAAAGGGCAGGGTTCATCCCTTTCATAGTACAGTAAAGTATAGCTACCCTACTTTTACATATTTAACTGAGCTTCTGTAAGACTATATATAAAGGCCGCCAAGAAATTAGGTCCAGTTTCACAACTGGTTTACGCGGAAATGCCAGGTGAGGGTTTAACAGGTCATTTGAGTACATTCTGGTACTTGGGGTTTCATTTTGTTGAATTTCTGATTAATGTCAAAAATCTTCTCCAAACATAATTCCAATAAAATATTGTGTATTAACTGGTCCCTCAGGAAGCTCTCTCTCTCCTTATGCAATGGGCCCCACTGCCACAGTGTCTCATACAGCATAAGTACATGTAGGTGTTGTACACACTCTCCGTCATTTCATACCAGGATGGATGGGCATTGTAGGAAATAACCGGAAGTAAATGGAAATTAAAAAGCCATAACTGAGCCAGACACAGTGTCAAACGCCTGCACTTTAATTGATTCCATAGCAGGGGCAACACTCGGGCCTCGGAGTCCCCACCAGCAGGAAACGACCTGAGACATGTCGAAAATGGCACACGTGATTCCAAAGGTATCCATAATGCCTGCCTGCTGCCTCCACTATCTCCTTTTCATGTTTATCTTATATCACATGGCTTCTGTTTTTTGATATTTACTAACTTGGTATATTAGAACATTGCTGTAAAGAATCCATAACCATATTGATTAGATAATAATCATTCCTTCCCCCAAAGGCCCACACCTCCCCACTCCCATGCTGCATTGCTAATTTGAGTCCAGAAGCACAGATTTTAGTGGTGGTTTAAATGAGTAGCTTATCTCTCACTGTAAGCTGTAGATTCAATCCAAAGAAGAACTACAGATGGGGAGAGAGGAAAACACACACACACACACACACACACACACACACACACACACACACACAATAAGTGAAATTAAAAGACTACACTTAGCCAACAAGGAAAAGAAGCAAAGTTTCAGTTATTTTTAACTTCATTATTATGCAGATGTAGCTAAATTACATCTCAGAAAAAAATTCTTGTGATGTTTACACTAAGTTAAAACAATAATGTTTAAATCTGATCTTGTAATAGATGGGAGCTCATTCTTCATTTTCAGAATAATCTACGTTTCTTTTCTCTAACAGTTCTCATGAAGTTGAATTGGATATTTTAAGGTAAGACAATTTTAAGATGTGAGTATGCAAGAGTCAGTCATCTCTTTTGCTTGCCAATGAGGTTTCTGGAACTAGTAACAGGAAGTCTGAGAGACTGACCTTCCTCCTGAAGACAAGCCACCTAGTGCAGAAAAGGCAGCCAGCATAGGAACAGGTGATGGAGAACACAATGGGTGAGTGATGTTTGATGCATTGGAGCACTCCAGGAGCTGCAAACAGTTCTCAAAGGGGACCAGGGTTGAGACAATCCTGGTTACATTGACTGAGATCCAGAACGGTTCCTTTAGAAGGTGGAAAACTCATTTTGAAAAATGACAGTGTAAAAAAAAAAACAAAAGAAAAACTTGAACTTAGGGATGAATGACTGATGCATGAGCCATAGCATGTAGCATGTTCATGAGCAGGAGGCAGAGCAGGAGACCAGAGAATGCTAGGACTCCACCATGAGTCATGCTGTGTAATAAGTCAAGCACTGTGGCTTTTCTACCAAATAGTATCGGGACTTCCTGTGGAGACAGAGATTGGGATTTGAATGTTTTTCCTCATTAACTGCACTGTGTGCTAATATCAAAACAAGAAATCGGTTCAAAAAATATGCTAGCCAGACTAGTGTATGCTGGTCCTTGTTAGGCTATCACCTAAAATACTGCACAGTGGAAGAGAGAAGCAAATGGCTTGCCTGGGTGTGAGGTTCATTTACCAGAAGTAGGCTGTGGAGTCTAGAAACTCCTACAGGTTTTACCTCAGAGCGTGACTAATGGCTCAGAGGAGTCTCATCACACCAGCCTGCTTGAGAAGCTGTCTAGGAGCTGCGGGTTGCAGGTGCATCACGTGGAGGAGTCAGGATCCGGGTGAATTTGGTATGTCTCTTCTGTTTCTCTGTTACAAAAATAAAAGATACCTTCTCAAATGTGTATCTTTACTCCTACAGTGGAAACACATTAACAATTTCACTCTGAGAGAGTGGCAAACAAAATAAAACACAAAACAATAACAACAAAAATCCCCTAGTGAAATCCATTGCTAGAATAAGTCAACTCCTAATCAAATAGATACTTTCTTTGTCTACTCTGGGTTATTCCAGATGTTACAAACAGGTGTATACCCTCTATTTCTCTTATGCAGCTTAGGTGTCACACATAAGTGACAACAGATTCCTGTTATATGTGCATTGCTCCCCCAAAAGAAATGTGTTTTCCAGCATTCAAATACTTAGGAAAACAATCTTGACCAGAATGACCACTTAAAAATACATTTAATTAACGTGTGTGGGAGAGTGGGGTACATGTGCCAGTGTGGAGAGTCAAAGAGACAACTGATGTGAGCCAGTTTTCTCCTTTCATTACTTGGGTTTGGGGATCAAACTCACATCATCAGACTTGGTGGCAAGCACTCTTCACTGCTGAACCATCTAGGCAGCTGTCCTAGCTAGGGTTTCAGTTGCTGGAATGGAACCATGACCAAAAAGCAAGTCAGGAGGAATAGGTTTATTTGACTTACACTTCCATGTTCTAGTCTATCTTTGAAAGAAGTCAAGACAGGAACTCAAACAAGGCAGGAACCTGGAGGCAGGAACTGATGTAGAGGCCATGGAGGGATGATGCTTCATGGCTTGCTCATCATGGCTTGCTCAGCCTGCTTTCTTATAGAACCCAGGACCACCAGGGATAGCACCACCCACAATAGGTTGGACCCTCCTCCATCAATCACTAATTTAGAAAATGCCCTTCAGCTGGATCATATGGAGGCATTTTCTCAATTGCAGTTCCCTTCTTTCAGATAACTCAACTTGTGTCAAGTTGACATAAATCTAGCTAGCACAACTGCCCAGAGTGTTTACATTTTAAAAAGAAGTTAGATACAAAGTGACAGCAAAGACTAGTCTACTTTCAGTTGTTAAGATAAATAAGGGACTGGGAACACGGCTCTGTTGGTAGAGTACCTATGGTGCAAGCATGTTGGCCTGAGTTTCAATTTCCAACACTCACATAAAGGACTGGAAAACACAAAACAATAACAACAGAAATGCCTTAGTGAAATCCATTGCTTTTGTGTCCATATGTGACCCCAGTTTGAATAAAGACGAAAAAACTTACTTATTATCAGGAGTCCAGGCACAGAGCTGACTTCCTCTGAATCTATGCTCACCTCAACCAATGTTGTAAAATTCAACAACAAAGATCTCCGTAACTCTAGAAATCAGAGTCACTGAGCACGGGAGATGAAGTTATTTAATTCACGTATTTCAGAAAAAAATGGGTGACAATGCAAATTTGTATTAGAGAAATCACTAAAATGAGTCAAAGAGATATTTCAGGAAAAAACTGGTAAAAGCAGAAGTAAGAGGTGCTAAATAAACAGAGTAAGGGTTATGGTAAAGGTTATGACACTAACGGGTCTTTATCAGCAGGGTGCGTCTTTTGTGAGCCTTTGGAGGGGATGCTGATGGTGTTGGTTTGTCATAGTTGGGACAAAATGCCCAACACAGCGGCCTAAGGAGGGAGGATTCATGTGGACTCAAATCTCAGTTCACCATTTCTTTTTTGTTGTTGTTTAATTTGTTTTCTGTTATCAGCTTGATACAGTACAAATTCTTATCCTAATAGTGAGATGTTTCACTGAGGCTTGCCTAATGATTGAGTAAAACCAAAACTTATTATAAGTCACAGTCATCCTAGGGTCCCCCCTGCTATGTGGCCTCCCTGGTTCTGTGGGTTGCAGTCTGCTTGTTCTTTGCTTTATATCTAGAATCCACTTCTGAGTGAGTACATACCGTGAAGAATGGATTAAGAAAATGTGGTATATTTACACAATGGAGTACTACTCAGCAGAGAAAAACAGTGACAGCATGAAATTTGCAGGCAAATGGATGGAACTAGAAAATGTCATCCTGAGTGAGGTGACCCAGACTCATTTCACCGTTTCTTCTGCCCAGTACTTTGGGCTTGAGACAAGGCAGACATACTGCAGGAGTGGGTGTGATGGAGCAGAACTCCTTAGCCCAGGGCAGGCCAGAAGGAGGACCAGAGGCAGGAGAAGCTGAGGACTGGATACCCTTCTAGAACATGCCCCCAGTGAGCGACTTCTCCCTCTTCCTTTCCACCATTTTCTAATAAAATAAGCATACTGTGAATCCAACAAGGAATTAATCAGTCCGATGGTCAGATAAGGGCTCTCTGGATCCAAATCACTTCTCGAAGGCTGATGAACTGGCAGCCAAGCCCCTGACACATGAGCCTGTGGGGGCATCATCAATTCAAACTTTACCTCTGACCAGTCGGAAACTTACTCACCTGTGATCCCTGCACTCATCTGGCCTGTGGGCTCCTGTCTCCTCCCCTGTGCCTTCCTAAACTCACACATGTGAGTCAGAGGATTCCGGTGAGCCTCGAGGCAGTCCGAATCAATGCTGTGAAGTGAGGTGATACAAGTCCTACCCTTGCCCCAAGCTTCCTCTGGCAGCCTTCCAGTAATGAGGTGGCAGGTTTCTTGCCTGGCAGAGATGAGCAGTAACTAGGCAGTGCTGAGGATCAGTCTTGAGAGCAGGGCATTCTCTGGTTCCCAGTACATCTGAAAGTTATTTCTTCTCATCTATATTATCTCTTAGTTCAGGCTTTGGATTTTCTGCCCATGTGAGTTTCCCAGGTATTACATATCTAATTGTTTCAAATTACAGGCTGAAAATGGAGTGGTCTCCATTGTCACAGTCAGTCTCAGGGGAGGCATGGTACAGCTTAGTCCTGTAGAGTGTGATATCTGAGTTTTCCCTGCTAGATTTCTAATGGCAGGCCCCTAACTGTGTCACCTCTGCCTCTATGTGCATAAGGTGTGCTTACATATTGATTCCACCTTTGAATTACCTTGCGATTTAGGCTATGCCTACCTGGAGACTGAGCTCAACAAGCTTTATAAATGAGTGCACAAGCCCCATTCTTAAAAGTTATGGGGCCACCCCCTCCATTCAAATCCCTGTTCCCCACTTAAGACTCTGCAGTCAGGACGCTTTGGCTCAAGGAACTCAATGAATCAAGGAATGGTAACTGCTATAAGTTAAGTTAAGTTCGAGTGACAGTGCCTTTTTGTTGTCTGTCTGTCGCTGGGCTCGAGATCTGCTCTGCTGTTGGGTCTGTTCTCAGACTGACTCACAGTAATCGCAGAAGCCCAAGCTACTCCTTCACTTCACTCCCAACATCCCCAGAGAGAGCTTCGCTGTGTTCAATTGTCTCTGACATGATTAAATGCCCAGTTCTGACACCTACTCTGGGAAAAGGAGCAAACCGCTTGCACTTACTGGACCTGTCTCACAGACCTAACCAGACTGGAAGTGTCCAGTTTGCTCCAACCAAAGCTGCAGGGAAAAAAAAAAGATGCAGGGTTTCAAAAACAAGCATCTACCTGCTCTGCCGCCTCTGGACTTGATACACAGAAGAACATCAGGGTAACAACCAAGGGTGGCACCAGAGTAACAGCCAGCTGCATTGAAGGATTTTGATGGCAATGTGAGAGAGATGAGTCCGATCATGTCATAGTTAGGGGCATTTGCAGGACAGGGTTCTAGGAATGCACTGCAGACACTCCAGATTCCACTCACTGCAATGCAGTTCCGAAGCGACCTTGGTTTTTGATGCTCGGTCTTTCCCAGCAAACCTGCTGGGTCCCCCAGGGTTCTGGGGATGCCTTTATGTTAGTATGCAGCAGTGTTCCTACCCCAGAATTGTTCTCAGCCAAAGGGAAAGTCTTTGCTAAGGGGACATCCCAAGAATTGAGTAGTTTCTATGAGGGAATAAGGGTCAGTCCCACCGTTTCAGTGAGAGCGAGTCTTGAGACATGCGCAGGTCAAGAGCTCTGCACAGAAATTTCTGAGGAGTGTTCTAACTACAGCAAAATCCAGCTTCTCCATCTGCCCATTTGCTTCATTCCTTTTTTCAGACTTGTTTAAGGGTAGCATACTTCTCAATAAACACACACACACACACACACACACACACACACACACACACACACGAATTGATTCTAAGGTCAGGAACAAAAGAGGTCTTAGGAAAGGACAGGGCTGTCATTGGGTTTGGGTGTTGGGCAGTACTTAAACAACCTAACACTTTGTTGATGATAAACCTGAAGAAGCTAGATGTATAAAGAATTCTTCCGAGGAGATGTCTAAGGATCTGAGAGGTAGTGGTGGCTGCAGAGACTATGGACGTGGATAGCTGAAACTCAACGCCCTGCAGAAAGCCAAAGACTCAAATCCCAAGACCTCTGAAAGTCAGAATCCTCCAGTGCAGGAAGAATTCTTTCTCCTGGATCTACAAGGTAGCAAGGCTTCTGACTATGCAGAAGCCTTGACTACAGAAACAGCGCTCTCCCTAGAAGAGCTAGTATATAACTCCACCAGATTTGTGTCCCCTGCTAGCAGTTGGGCAGGAAGGGATGAGATCCTCATACTCTCACATTTGAAAGAGGATGTTGGAATAAAGGGTGTGAGAAAAAAAACTGACAGAACCCAGAAACCTCATCAAGGGAGTAAAAAATGAAAAGGAAATGTGTTAAGGTGAGAATACTGTCCCTGGTCACATGGAAAAGATGCTAACATGCTGTGGTGATTGCTCTCTAAAGCATGGAAGGACGAGGTTCTGTTCTCAACTAGGCAGAAAGAAGAACAAATATGGCAGATGATGGAGGAGGAGTCACAAGTCCTAACGGAGAATACTAAGGGATAAGAAAACCAGGCCAGAGCCTAGCAGCGTGTGTAACATGGCCCAGATTTCTGCAAAGGTTTTTAAAAGAAGTATCTATCAAAATTTCAAATATGTGCAGCTTCAGCCCAGAATTCTAGTTGTAGGATTAAATCTTTTAAAAATTACCATTATATATGATCAAAGGAAATTAGAAAAAAAAAAGTTGCATGTGACAGTGTTCTGGTTAGTTCTCAGCATTAAGTTGACAAAAGCTGGAGTTCCCTGGAAAGGAGAGATTTTAGTTGAGGAATCCTATAGGGAATATTACAAATGGAGCGCTTTGCCCTGCACCATATCTGACCTTTGGCCTTAAATTCTATGCAACAGTCCAGACGCTACTCAACTAAGCCCCTGGGCTGATGCTCTGAGGTAACTCAGACTCTCAGCAGCAGATTTATATTAGCAATAATCTGACAGAGAGAAAAAAATCACACCAAATCTCAGGCTCATTTTCCTCTTTTCATAGACTTGGGATAGATCAAACATGAGGCTTTTCTAACACAACCTACAGTTTGGTTGTGGGGAGCCAATATTTCATGCCTTGTTCTGTGTGTGTACCTGCTGCTTCTCTTGGGTGCTAAAGGCTCGGCTAATGCTCTTCCCCACTTACCTGTTTCATATACTTTTAAACACAAGTTTGTTGGTCAATTTACAGTTGATGGTTTCACCTGTAGGTGTTGAAAGTTGGAGGAGTTTTCTATCTCATTTGTCCGAAGACAAATCATTGAATTAAAATGGAAAGTTCATCAAAAATTGTTCTCACAATTCCAGAAGTTCCAAATCACACTCAAAAATGCCAGAATTCTATATGCCATCTGAGCATTCCCCCTGTCCTGGCAGTCCTTCCTACCTTTAGTCAGGATAACTTTGGATGTTTGTGACTTCTCTCAAAAATCGCACTGTGGGGGTATAGATAACAGCAAGCCCTCAGGAGGCCAGAGACTGAAAGCAAACCACTGTCTCCCAATAAAGCCAACCTGACAAGACATGACCATCCATTCACTGTAAATTCGGGATATTTAGTTGCTGCCAATTAAACTCTTGGCGGGGCGGGGGTGGGGAGGGGTGTGAGGGAAAAGCCTAATCTATGGATTGTATGTGGAATGTTCTAAGCTTCTCAATAAATTATTAGAAATGATTGTGCAAAAAGGAGACAGGGAAACATTCGTTACTATGTGTTGGAAACATTGGCAAATACAAGCCATGGGGGTGATTACAATACAGGGGTTAGTAAACATAGATTGGATAAAAATATTGAAGAAGGAAAACATGCAGGAAAAGAGGTGTGGACAAGGGCACTCCAGCTGGAAAGAGGTTGGATTGAAGGATGGGCATCAGAGGACTGTGGGCGAACATTGGACTGTACAACTCCCTAAACACCAAGCGGGTAAGAGAACGAAAAACCAAAAGCAAAGCACAAAAGCATACAGACAGCCAAAGGTGAAAATATAAAAACCTGGAGTCTCGGATCACACAATGTGAGACGGAGAGACAATATTAGGGAGGCAATTATGGGGAGTTTCCCAAGTCTCACGAGGAAATTCATAAGAGCCAGAAATGTAGTTTTGCACATTCACAGTACCTGTAAGTTTAGAAGAACAAGAATAAGAAGCATTTCCAGGGATGTGTTCCCTGGTAGATCGTCCCTGCTCTGGTGAGTGACCCACACCTGTGAGCTGCAGGCACACTAACTGGATTCCGAGAGTTTTTTAAAAGTTACGAAGTAAAGACGGGAAGATGTGCCAGGCGGTGGTGGCGCACGCCTTTAATCCCAGCACTTGGGAGGCAGAGCCAGGCGGATCTTTGTGAGTTTGAGGCCAGCCTGGGCTACCAAGTGAGTCCCAGGAAAGGCGCAAAGCTACACAGAGAAACCCTGTCTCAAAAAACCAAAAAAAAAAAAAAAAAAAAAAAAAAAGACGGGAAGATGTTTGTTTGTGAGACGTCCGGAAGGAATTGGAGGGACAGAGTAAATGGTGATTATGATTGTGTACGTTGTGTACATATATAAAATTCTCAAAGACAAAAATATAATAATTTAAGAAAAACTTCTTTACCTAAATGATTTTTAAATATGTTCAAGTCAATAGAGAATCAAGATCGGGTAAGTTTTGTGGCTTCAGAGTACATACTAGGGAAAAATAAAGTCGTAAAGCAATTGCTTAGATTTCTACTGGCATTATGCACATTAGCTTAAATGTAAAATGCGAACAAAAGAAAGTAATCCATAGAAAAGCCAACACCAAGGCAACACAAAGATCTTAATTTAAGAATCAGTGAGGTTGATATTAAATTACTTAGAAAATTAATAATATTGCTACTGGCAATAAATTATCCATCCAGAAAGTAAGAAAACAATATCTTCACAGTCCTAAAGATGTGACAAGAAGAATTAGAAGTGATCCACAGAATAATAAGATTTGAAGAAATGGAAAGATTCCTTAAAACAAAGTCTTCAAAGCTGCAACAAGAAGAAATTAAACATTGACACAGTCGGGGACTTAGAAAATGTAACCTATAATTCTAATCTTTACATTTGTTTATGTGTCCGTGTGTCTGTATGTCTATGAATGTCAGAGGACAAATTGCAGGAGTTAGTTTTCTTTTACTAAATGGGACCCGTGAATGAAGCCCGAGTGTTCAGGCTTGAAGGCAGGTACCATTGCCTACTGTAGCATCTTGCCAGTCATGAATCTCTACCTTGTAAATGTTCAATTAAGACACTTCTAGATCCGGGGCTGGAGAGATGGCTCAGCAGTTAAGTGCATCTGTTGTTCTTTCAGAGGACCCAAACCCCATTTGTTTTCCCAGCACACACAAAGTGGTTCACGGCTGTCCATATCTCCAACTCCAGAGAATCTGATGTTCTCTCCTGTCCTCCACAGACACAAGGCACCAGGCACTGGAGTACATACACACACACACACACACACACACACACACACACACACACACACACACACACACAAACATTCATATGCATCAAATACAAATAAATAATTATTTAAAAGAAAATTATAGAGTCAGGCAACTTCAACAGTGAATTCTTTCAAGTATTTAGGGAATGGATCACACTGAATTTTCCAGAAAAAAAAGTGAAAGGAAGGATTTCATCTTGTTTTATGGAGTCGACATAATCTTACCACAGATACCTACACAAATATTACAGGAAAAATATGACATGTTTCAGTAAGTCTCACGTATAAATATGCAAATGAAACCTATGTGAGTCTTTAGAAAATGCACTGCTGAGATGTATCAAATATAATAGCAACCAAGCAAGAATTTGAGTACTTTGGCATTATTTCAGGAAATATCAAACCTGGTATAATATGTGAAATGTAGTCTTTGTTTGATTACCATATACAAATTATATATATATATATATATATATACCGTCATTCCTGTGGTCAGAAGAAGAGAGAATGCAGGAATGCTTTAACATGTTCAGTATTTGAGGTGTTTGTTTCTCGGTGTCCCATAGACTTAACCTGCTAGTGTGCTGTTTACAGTTACATCTACTGAACCGCTTGGTTTTATGTGTCAACTTGACACAAGCTAGAGTCATCACAGAGGAAGGAACCTCAGCTGAGGAAATGCCCCCTTTGATATCCAGCTGTAAGGCATTTTCTCAATTAGTGATCATTGTGGGTGGTGCCATCCCTGGGCTGGGTTCTGTAAGAAAATGGGCTGAGCAAGCCAGGGGAAGGAAGCCAGCAAGCAGCACCCCTCCATGCCCTCTGCATCAGCTCCTGCCTCCAGGTTCCTGCCCTGTTTGAGTTCCTGTCCTGACTTCCTTCAGTGATGAACAGCAATGTAAGCCAAGTGTAAGCCAAAGAAACCCTTTCCTCCCCAACTTGCCTTTTGGTCATGGTGTTTCATCGCAGCAATAGAAACCATAACTAAGACATCGACTAAGGAGTGCTTTTTGAGGAGTTAAGTGAGAAAAGGCTTTAAGAGGCAGAGAGATTAAAGAACCCTGGGAAACATGGAATACAATATATAACAACAGTCTAATAATATATGCTAATAGATTTTAACAGTATAGAATAACCATGTGTTAAGATGCCACTGATGTACCCTAAATTCCAAAACAGTCACAGCACTCTATTCTATCTTATCAAGATGTCTTAAAACACTGAATTTATAATTCAAGCCAGAATTTCCTAAACTCATTTTAGAAGGAATCTTTTCTGTCTCATGTGAGTTTCTTACCAGGAGGCACCTCGACGACGCTGTCTAGTCCACTCGCCTGGCATTGCACCTAATTCTTATTAGACATAAAGTGTGTGTGCGTGTGTTGTGAGTGTAGGGCAAATAGTTAAATGTGCTTGTTGAATTGGGAGAAAAACTCATTTCTCTGCTGTACCTCTGTCCACTCTTCCCCTGGAAATTCTGAATGACTATACTTCAAGCTCTAAACAAGCTAGCTGTTCTGTTTCATAGTAAACTGGTTGGTACCTGTCTGGGGCTGTACTCCAGTACATTTTGTTCAATGAAATAGCCTCTCATTGAAATAGTTCCATAGCCTCTCACTAATGTAGACAGAGCTGACGGTGACTAGTACATAGAACACAGCCATGATACACCTGGAAATACTACATTCAAAGCTTTGTTAAAAGTCAAACTATAACCTCTAGTCACAAACACTGAGGGAACATCAGGGTTTTATGTGAATATTTGTTTTATTCTTGTATCTTATGTATATATATATATATGATCCCAAGTACTAATGTGTGTACAGAAGAGGGTGTCAAGTCCCCTGGAACAAAAGTTATAGGAAGTTATGGACTTCCTAATGTGAGTTCTAGGGAACTAAACCAAGGTCCTCTGCAAAGGCAGAGGATGCTCTTAACTTCTTTAGCCCTCAAAACAACAGTTTAATTTTGTTAAAACAAACAACACAACCCACTAAGCACTAACCCTAAGTTAACACTGAATGGCACATCTCTATCATACCCACTCCTCCCAAGGCTGGGGGAGCATTGTGGAAGGGTGGGGTGGTGGGATTGTGAGAGACAAAGGATGTAGATAGCTATAGCAAAACAGCATTTTCTGGTTACACACTTGTGATAGCATGGGGAAAAAATCCTGTGCAAGATTAGGTAAAATTGCATCATGGAGGAGGGAAGTGGTCATGAAGTACCACTCTTAGCCGAGGAGCTATCGGCAATCAATAGCTGCTTGGGAAGGGAGAGTCAGATGAGGTCTCTGACAGGCTGCCCATGACCCAGAAGATGGCCCTATACCCGTGTACATACAGGCAGGACTAAGTGGAAGCAATGATTTAATTTTTTACGATAGAACTCTTGAAACTGGGAGGAAATCGTGGTTGGTGGCAAGAGGGAATGATTGGAGGGAATTTAAGAAAAAAAGAAAGCAAAAAAAAATCTAAGCATGTGTTTCAATTGCATTATGCATACCTTTCTGCATGGTGCATGTGTGACTTCTTTGTCATTCAGGTGAAATCTAGCAGCAGCTGTAATGTGATAGCAGGTTTGCTCCTGATTCAATACTTCACTTACATTTAAAAACAATGATTCACAATACTCATGAGTCAGTTTCTTGTCATGGACCTGATACTGCCTAATTTCTATTTTATTTTCTACTTTCCTTGTATTCTTTTGTATCCATTCATACAATGAGCAGCTTCTCACTCATTCACTCAGCAAAAGGTAATTTTTCAAACACATATGTGGGTCAATGGAAAAGACACAAAAGAAATATGGTCTTTTTCATCTCTCCTTTTCCCAATTCTGAAATGCTTGCAAGGTGTAAAGGGTATAAAGCCCTTTAGCCATGTCTCAACATAGTGGGTAGAGATATTAAAGAATACTGTGTCTCAGCAGAGTAAAATATTTAATTAACTATTAAGTTGAATAAGAGAAAAATTATGCGACCACACAGCTGAAATTATACACTGAAGGTTTTTATCTTCAGCAGCATCCAATAACTTGGAGGCACACAAGTGGGCTGTGACTCATGGCTAAGACAGAAATGTTCTGAGAAAAACTGGCAGCCATCAGCACCTGGGCCTCCAGATACGATTTTAGTAAAACATCTGCTCTGGTACAGGGCTCTGCATCAGAGAGAAGCTTGCAACCAAGGTGTGCCATGCTTAGTTTTTAATAACAAATCTATAAATGCATCAGGGTCCTGTCTGTACACACACATGTATACTCATGTAAGAGGGTTTTTCTTTTTAAATTAGAATTGGTAAAGTGGAAACATGGTATGCTGGCTAGTTTTATGTCAACTTGACACAAACTAGAGTTATCTGAAAAGAGGGAATTTCAACTGAGAAAATGTCTTCCTAAGATCTAGCTGAAAGGCATTTTCTTAATTAGTGATTGATGGAGGAGGGCCCAGCCCATTGTGAGAGGGGCCACCCCTAAGCTGGTGGCCCTGGATTCTATAAGAAAGCAGGCTGAGCAAGCCATGGGGAGCAAGCCAGTAAGCAGCACCCCTCCATGGTCTCTGCATCAGCTCCTGCCTCTGGGCTCCTGTCCTGACTTCCTTTGATGATGAACAGTGATGTGGATGTGAGTCAAATAAACCCTTTCCTCCCCGGGTTGCTTTTGATCACAGTGTCCCATCACAGTAATAGAAACCCTAACTAAGACACATGGTTTTGTCAGGATTCTAAATTGGTGGCTTGATCAAATTTAGATTTGAAGAACTACTCATGTTAGCAATATGCTATGAGAAGAGTGATGAGGAGTCACACAGAGCAGGGGACACACTGGAGAAAAGTAACTCCCTAGTACATGTCTGGTCACACTCCATCCACCACTGAAGATGACGCAGGTGGCCTGACAGGTGGGATTAAAGAAGTCAATGACGGTGACGAAGTTGTGAAGATGTGTGCTAAGGACCATGATTCCTGGAGGAGAAGGCAAGTGAGTTAAAATCTGTTTCAACAGCTTGACCCATCTACCTTCATGAGATAAAAGTATAGAGGAGGTGGGCCCTGGAAGCAGTTCACACCCTTGGCATGCCTTCCCCAGCCAGCCGATGCAGAGCACACTGCCCGTGTGCATTTAAAGGTAAACTCAGTCACTGAAGCTGCAAACCAGGTGGTGCTGAGTGGCTTAAGGTGGGTGAGTATGTCAAGGCCCTTCACCAGTGCAGCAAGTTGAGCACTGGAGGGAGGTCAAAGGCACGTCCTATAGTCTGACTTGAAACTAGAAAAAAGGCCACTTACAGTTGTCAGCCCCCCGTTCAATTTTCCTGGTAGTGCCAGCCAGTGCTCTGGATCTTTCGCCTACGGAAACTGCGTATTTCCTAGGGAGAAGAGCAACACAGAGCCTGCTTCCTCAACTCGAGTGTTTCCTCTGCTAATCTTTACACAAATTGTCAAACGTACTGTAATTTTGAGGCATGCAAATAGTCTGAAATATGACACTACAATAAAAATACCCAGTCAATAATGTCAGAACAAAGATGACTCAGAGGTTGGAGATAATAAGAATGAAAAATATGATACATAAGCGCTATGATTAAATAATTGATATGTGTGCGCAGTGAGATATTAAACTTTCAAAAAGAAAATTCCTGTCATTTCTGAGATTTTTGAATGAACTGAGAGGGCATTATTATGTTAAATGAAATATGCCAAGCACAAATAGTAAGAATTTCATAATTTCACTTATATAAGGAATTCTTAAATGGACCTTACCTAAAATGAGAGATGGTGGTCAACAAAGTTTGGGGAATAGAGAGATGCTGGTCAAAGATGAAATATTTTAGTAAAAAAGAATACACTTAAAATTATTTTTATATCATAGTGACTATGGTTAATAGCACATATTGTCTACTTAGAAAGCATATTCAGCAGACTCTACATGAAAAATAATAAATATAAGCTGTGATGTATGGCTCCTTAACATTTTTTTTAATTCTAACATTTCTGCCCAAGAAAGTTTTACATGATCAGGGGAAAATTAATAGATGTGCAAATCACACAGTTACAGTAGGTCATAAGGAAGTGTGGGGTTTTTTTGTTTAAGTTTTTTGACAATTTTATATATAAGTACTGTATTATCATCATTTCTACCCACCCTTTCCCCCTACAAGTCCTCCCATGTACCATTATCCCCACCCCCACCCCCGTGTGTGTGTGTGTGTGTGTGTGTGTGTGTGTGTGTGTGTGTGTGTGTGAGAGAGAGAGAGAGAGAGAGAGAGAGAGAGAGAGGGATATATATCCATATATATATATATATATATATATATATATATATATATATATATATATGTATGCTTGTATTATGTATGTGTGTATGTATCAATTCTGCTGAGATCATTTTGTGTTTCTTATATGGGTATTTATTTAGGACTCAGCACTTGGGATCAGATAACATGTCATGGAGGTCCTCGCTAGAGAAGACAAACTCTCATTCTCTGAGAAACCACTAATTACATGCAGCTCTTTGCCTAGGGGCAGGGCCTTGTGAAATTTCTCCCGGGTATGTTGGCATGTCAACTGCTGTTGCCATTGTACTGCTCTTCGTCACGCAGCCATATTGTTGGGATGTTATGGGTGCAGCTTTCCTACCATGTCTAGAAGATACTATCTCATAGCAGACATCCTGGTCCTCTGGCTCTTACAATCTTTCTGCCCCCTTTTCCACGATGTTTTCGGAGCCTTAGGTGTACAGGTTTTGTTGTACATGTATCAACTTTGGGTGGGCACCCCATGGTCGGTTCTTCTCTGCATTTTGACCAGTTTGGGCATTCTGTAATGGTCTCCATCTGCTGCAAAAGAAGATCTTTTGATGGGGGATGAGGGCTACACTTAGCTTTGGGTGTAAGGATAAGTGCGCAGTTAGAGATTGTGCTGGTTTTGGAAAGTGGCAGCAGTATGTTCTCCATGTTCCATGGCCTCACAATCCATGGATGCTGGGCCAGGCTTACATGTCAGGCATGAGTCCCTCCTCAAGTGGGCTTCAAGTCCAGTTAGACAGCTCTTAGTTACTGCCAAGATAGAATGCCACTGTTGCACCTTTGGGGATATTGAGCCATGCTGGTTATTGCTGTGGTTTGTAGGCTCTAAGCTGAGTAAAACTATTGATTTCTTTTCTCCTTTAGCAGCTAATGTAACACCTTCAAGGAGCTAGTCCTCATGGCAGAGACTTCCAGGTCAGCTCCAAGCCGATTCCACTAAGTCCTTTGTCAAGAGTGTGTGGCACCATTAGCAACAGGGTCTCACCTTCAACTACTGGGAAGAAACCAAGGGCAATGGCAATAATCTATATTAGTTGGGCTTCTTTGTACCTCTGTGACCAATAATTCAGAGGAAGGTTCCACTTGCCTGACATTGAAGCTTTTGTTACATAGTCAATGGGTCTTTGGGGAGGAGGGTGGGTATTATTATCCTAAATGGTGTAACTTCATATTTGGATAGATATACACTTATATATTATATATTTATTTTAAGCAAACATAAAATAATGTGTTTCCCTATTACTTTTATATTTTAAAACAATTCTTTGGTCTATGTATAATTTTACCCTTCATCAAGGATGAATGAAAATCTCCAGAAATAGGAGAAAATTAATTTCTATTATCTAAGTCACCAGTCTACATGTATCCTTTGTTGTGTGGCAGCCCCAATAAGGTCATGGGATTAAGGTAAAGCTGAGAAGAAGACAAAAGTGTCTGACTTCATATTCCTAGGAGCCACAGTGACTTACTCCAGCCTGGAGAGCAGCATTCACCCTCGTCAACGAGATACAGATTAGAAGCCGAGGACTATCAGCACACAAGGGAAGGGAAGCCCAAACAGATGGTGCTGGAACTACGGTCTACATCTGTGAGAAACATTTAAACCTTGTCTTTCCATTTACACCTTTTTAAAAAGGTGAGGTGACGACTCACTTGAACATTGAGCCTAAATATGAAGCAACAGGAAGAAGTCCTACAAACTGAGACATCTCTGTGACCACGGAGGGACGAAGACATGTGAGCCGGCACAGAAGGCAGTGGCTGTAAGAGGGGAGCCTGCTAGGTTGGCCTCATTGCTGTGGAGAGCTTCGATTAGGAAAGACACCACCAAGAAAATGGAAATGCAAACCACAGACCAAAGCGCATACTCCAAATGAAAGCCACTCGCAAACGCCCGCCACCCTCTACCCCATGCTTCAGCTCCTACTGGCATTCTGCTTCTTTCCCGGCTCAGTCCAGAAGTCCACATTTCTCCCACGTCGTCCCCTGCTCCTCGTGTCCCTCGCCCCTCCCGTGTGTCTGCGGTCCTATCTGCCCGCGTGTCTCTGTAACTTGCCCTGTCTCTTTACCATTTTTCACAGTAGCACTGTAGTCAGAATGATTTTTTTTTTAGTATTCACTAATCTGAAAACCTTTTCATTCCCTCTCCATTTTAAAGTTAACTTTATAAAGCAAACTTCACAGAAAATGGCATTCTATTTGTACATTGATTTTATGTCAAAATTACACTTTAAGCCCATTCTTAATCTAGGGTCTAACGTGAAACAACTCACAGACTCGGAAACAGGCATCTGCGAGCCCCGGGCTCACTACCTGTTTCCCTGTATGCAGAGAGGACGCAGTCTTCCATCAGACCCCCCATGCACTGAGCCCAACACTGAGAGTTGATTTCATACTAACATTCGTTTTATAGATTTCCATTTCTGACTAGAAATATCGCTTCAACTCTCCTCACCATGGCAACACAACAGCTGAAGATTCTTGCAGCTTGCTTAGTGAAGAAAAATACTTGAAAATATCCTTTGATGCTAAAATTGGTTTTGTTTTCACGGCACCCCATGAAGTCACTGAGGGAGGAAGGCTAACACTGTACATTGCAGATGGATTTACCCATGAGGAGCACTGCAAACATCAGGGAGAGGGAAGAAAGAGAGGGAGGAGAGGAGAGAAGGAAGAGAAGGCGCGAGGCAGCAGCACCCCCAGATGCAGGAGGGTGTCTGCACCCACGTGTGCCCCACAGGCCACTCTCCATTCGGCACGCTTGCTGCTTAACTTGCCGTCTGCTTGAATCGGAGTTTGGCTTTTCTGAGGGCAGGGATTACGCCTCATTCATCGACAGCCCCAATGTTCTTTCTATGTGTAGACCAGAAAAAAAAAAAGAGAGAGAGAGAGAGAGAGAGATTAAAGTTTTTATTTAATAACCAAAACAAAAAAAAAGATAAGACTGGAAAGATGTATCACAGGTTAGGAGCATGTAGTGCTCTTGCAGAGGACCTGAGCTTGATCCCCAGTGCTCACAGTCAGGGGGCTCACAATAGCCTGTGACCTGTGAGGCCAGTTCCAGGGGGATCTGATGCCTCTCGCCTCTGTGACTGCCAGCATTCACATGCACATACCTACATATGTACACACACCAACACTTACTTGAAAAACAATAAAGATAATATTTTAACAAAAACAATAAAGTGTAGAAAAAAGAAAAGTTAACACTACACATTATTTTATTAAAAAAAAATCTTGTAATAGAGGGAAATGCAGGGATACAGTCCTTCCCACTCTCCTTTTTGTGGCTTGAGGACAGTTTTATTAGAGTTTAAAAGAAAAAAAAAACCCACAAAGGAAAGCATGCTGCACCAGTTGTGTGCAGCTGACACAAAACTCAGCCCCGTGGTAGATAAGCAGACACGTGGTGAGGGGGGGAGCTTTAGAGAAAAGGGAAGGAAATCTACCGTGCCCCAAATCCAAAAACCAAAAAAACAAAACAACAAAACCCCTCAGGCTCTGTGCAGTGTCAGAAAGAAACAGACAAGGAAAAAAAAAATACTCAGGAAGGAGGGCAAGCCTAACTGTTGCCTCAGGCTACTCAAGGAAGAGAGAGTTTATCCTGCCTTATGTTTCCAGAGGAACAGGTGTCCATCGTGGCAGGGAAGGCATGAATCTCACTAAACAGCAGGTGTTAGGACAGAAGTGGAAGCCCAGTGGTCACATCCTATCACCATGTGCACAAAACAGAAAAAGTCAACTGGAGAAGGTGTGAATCTTTTAACTCTCCAAGACTGCCTACAGTGATGTGCTTCCTCCCACAAAGCCATACTTCCTAAACTACCCCAAACAGTGACACCAAAGCCACACTTCCTAAACCACCCTAAACCTCGCCATCAGCTGGGGACCAAGTCTAGGAGTTTTTGTTTTGTTTTGTTTTCATTCAAATTACCGCATGCTGTCTTGGTTGAAGGTCAGAACTGGCAGAGGTGTTTGGTGGCCTCTGATCCATGGTCTGGTTCCTAAAGAACAGAACTTCTTACAGAAATGGGTACAGAATGGCTCCCCAGAACAGCATGTGCACAGAGGGTTAACTTGTGATTAAATTTAAGTAAGCACCTTTCAAAAAAGTAAATATATTGTCTGATGATTCAGGTCAAAGGTCACAGAGCCACTTTAAAAAATATTTGAGTTTTCCTCACAACTAGTCTTTATGTCTATATCTGAGATTCGACAGTTTCTCACAAAGAAGGGAAAATGATTGCTAGGTGTTTTTAGTTAAGGATCAAGGGTTTCTTGGGGGGTCAGTTTTCAATATAGTGATTTTTATGGTTATATTCTTCTTAGCTTATATTGATCAACAAAATACCTCCATTGAACAGAAATGTGACAGGTTATTACTTAATGTTTGAAGATGAGCTTTCTAGGAGAAAAATCAAGTAAACCTACAGTTGTAAGCCTACAGTTGTAAGCCTACAGCCAATTTCTATGGTGTAAATATCTTCCTCATAACCAAAATCAGTACAAAGACACACTGAGTATCTGTGGAAGTGGAAAGAGATGCACACCAGCTCCTCATCAGGCAGTGCTCTGCTTCATAATTGTGCCAGGCCTCAGCCATCTGATGATCTCAGAGAGCAGAAGCATAAAAAGTAACCAGTCAAAGGTAAGCTCCTTTGTTTTATTATAATGAACTTCATCATAAGTTTATATAACTTAATTTTTCATGAAGGGTTGTGTTTATAATCTTACTTCAGATGACAGTGAATCATGAATGTGGTGCCAGGTACTTTTGCACAGAATCCTGGCCCAAGCAAATATGCAGTCTCTTCACTATACAATGGAGGCACAGACACAAAGCAGCAGGTGTGCTGTGCTGAAGAAACAGAAAGGCAGATGCATCCCATGACCTCAGATTCTTCTGCCATTGCATGGGGACTTATGTTGGGCAGGGCTGAGCATGTTAAGAAGTCCAGATCTCCCTGAACGTAGAGAATGGGGAGTACTAATGGGCAGCCACTGGGCAAAACCTGCTGGTACTCATGGCATTTCCATGACGTATAAGTGTAACTAGTAGGTCTGGCTGAAGAGCACACTGTTCCCAGTATTTGCTGCCCCTTTGGCATCTGTCCATCTGAGTTGAATGACTGAGCTTAACGCACACATGAGTTTGATTTCCTTCTGGACTTGGCAAGCTTCACCCACCTGATCTGAGTCACTTTGCTTCATGACTTACTTAAGCAGCTGTGCTTTGGTCTGTGATTGCATCTGGGCATGGTTTTCTTTCAATATATGTCTTAAAATAATTAGTGTCTGGATATGATAAAAGCGGTTGTTCTTGGATTTGCATTTGCATTTTATGTTATTATACTTTCTATTTGGGTTGTTTCTTAAAATTATTTTTAACACATTGTCTGTGTTTGTATGTGTTGGTACATTTTCTTCTGATTGTTTAAGAGATCTGAAAATCAGTTGTACTGGCCAAATTTACAAGGACAACTCTATGCTATGTAGATATACTATAATTTGCTCTCTATGGATTATACCTTTTTTTTCTTTTTTTAACCTAAATTTTTTTCATTTTACATACCAATCACAGTTCCCTCCCATCCCTCCTACCACTTCCCCTTCACCTCCCCCCGACCCACCCCCATCCACTCCTCCAAAAGGGTAAAGCCTCCCATGGGGAGTCAACAAAGCCTAGTCCATTCAGCTGAGGCAGGACCAAGCCCTTCCCCCATGCATCAAGGTTGAGCAAGGCACCCCACCATAGGGAATGGGCTCCAAAAAGCCCGCTCATGCACCAGGGATAGATCCTGATCCTACCACCGGGGTCCCTCAAACAGTCCAAGCTGCACAACTGTCTCACTCATGCAGAGGGCCTAGTTTGGTTCTATGTAGGCTCCCCAGCTGTCTGTCTAGAAATCATGAGTTCATATGAGCTTGGTTCAGTTGTCTCTGTAGATTTCCCCATCACGACCTTGACCCAATTCCTCCTCTCTCTCTTTGACTGGACTCCCGGAGCTCAGCCTGGTGCTTGACTTCCATCAGGTACTGGATGACAGCTCTATGATGACAGTCAGGGCTGTCACCAATCTGATTACAGGAGAAGGCCAGTTCAGGCTCCCTCCCCACTGTTGACAGTAGTATTAGCTGAGGTCATCCTTGTGGATTCCTGGGAATTTCCCTAGTACCAGGTTTCTCCCTAACTCCATCATGGCTCCCTCTATCAAGATATCTCTTACATTGCTCTCCCCCTCCATCCCTCCCTCAGCTCAATCATCCCATTCCCTCATGTTCTCATCCCCCATCCCCTAGCTGCTACACCCCCAAGAGTTTACCCAAGAGATCTCATCTATTCCCCTTCCAAGGGCAATCCATTCCTCCTTCTAGGGTCCTCCTTGTGACCTAGCTTCTCTGGAGCTGTCAGTTGTAGTCTGGTTATCCTTTGTTTTACATCTAGTATCCCCTTATAAGTGAATATGTACCATGTTTGTCTTTCTGGGTCTGGGTTACCTCACTCAGGATGATTTTTTCTAGATCCATCCATTTGCCTGCAAATTTCATGATGTCATTTTTTTTTTTACAGCTGAGTAATGCTCCATTGTGTATATGTACTACATTTTCTCTATACATTCTTCAGTTGAGGGGCATCTAGGCTGTTTCCAAGTTCTGGCTATTATGAATAAAGCTGCTATGAACATAGTTGTGCAAGTGTCCTTGTGGTATTATTGAGCACCCTTGAGTATATGCCCAAGAGTGGTATAGCTGGGTCTTGAGGTAGATTGGTAACCAATTTTCTGAAAAACTGCCATACTGATTTCCAAAGTGACTATATAAGTTTGTACTCCTACCAACAGTGGAGGAGTGTTTCCCTTACTCCATGTCCTTTCCAACATAAGCTGTCTTCAGTGTTTTTGATCTTAGCCATTATGACAGGTGTAAGATGATATCTCAGAGTTGCTTTGATTTGCATTTCCCTAATGACTAAGGATGTTGAGCAATTCCTTAAATGTCTTTCAGCCATTTGAATTTCTTCTGTTGAGAATTCTCTGTTTAGATCTGTACCCCATTTTTAATTGGATTATTTAGTATTTTGATGTCTAGTTTCCTGAGTTCTTCATATATTTTGGAGATCAGCCCTCTGTCAGATGTGGGGTTTGTGAAGAGCTTTTCCCATTCTGTAGGCTGTTGTTTTGTCTTATTCACTGTGTCCTTTCCCTACAAAAGCTTCTCGGTTTCAGGAGGTCCCATTTATTGATTGTTGCTCTAAGTGTCTGTGCTACTGGCGTTATATTTAGGAAGTGGTCTCCTGTGCCAATGTGTTCAAGACTACTTTCTACTTTCTCTTCTGTCAGGTTCAGTGTAACAGGATTTATGTTGAGGTCTTTGATCCACTTGGACTTTAGTTTTGTGCATGGCGATAGATATGGATCTATTTGCAACCTTCTACATGTTGATATCCAGTTATGCCAGCACCATTTGTTGAAGATGCTTTCTTTTTTCCACTGTACAGTTTTAGCTTCCCTGTCAAAAACAGGTGTTCATAGGTGTGAAGATTAATATTAGGGTCTTCAATTTGACTCCATTGGTCCACATGTCGGTTTTTATGCCAGTACCAAGCTGTTTTTATTACTATAGCTCTATAGCAGAGCTTGATGTCAGAGATGCCTTCAGAAGCTGCTTTATTGTACAGGATTATTTTAGCTACCTTGCTTTTTTTATTTTTCTATATGAAATTGAGTGTTGTTCTTTTGAGGCCTGTGAAGAATTGTGTTGGGATTTTGATGGGGTTTGCATTGAATCTATAGATTGCTTTTGATAAGATTGCCAATTTTTATTATGTTGATCCTTCCTATGCATGAGCATGGGAGATCTTTTCATTTTCTGATGTCTTCTTCAGTTTATTTCTTCAGAGACTTAAAGTTCTTGTCATGTAGGTCTTTCACTTGTTTAGTTAGTGCTACCCCAAAGTATTTTATATTATTTGTGGCTATTGTAAAGGGTGATGTTTCTCTGATTTCTTTCGTGGCCCATCTATCATTTTCATATAAGAGGGCTACTGATTTTTTTTTTTTTAGTTAATCTTGTGTCCTGCCACATTGCTGAAGGTGTTACCAATTCCCTGGTAGAATTTTTGGGGTCACTTATGTATACTATCATATCATCTACAAATAGATAAAATTTGACTTCTTCCTTTCCAATTTGTGTTCCCTTGATCTCCTTTTGTTGTCTTATTGCTCTAGCTAGAACTTCGAGTACTATATTGAACAAATATGGGAAGAGTGGACAGCCTTGTGTTGCTCCTGATTTTAATGGAATCACTTTGAGTTTTTCTCCATTTAATTTGATGTTGGCTGTTGGCTTACTGTAAATTGCCTTTATTATGTTTAGGTATGTTCCTTGTATTCCTGATCTCTCCAAGACCTTTGTCATGAAGGTGTGTTGGATTTTGTCAAAGGCTTTTTCAGCATATAAATTGATGACCATGTGGTTTTTTTTTCTTTCAGTTTGTTTATATGGTGTATTACATTGACAGATTTTCATGTTAGACTATCCTTGCATCTCTGGGATGAAGCCTACCTGGACATGGTGGATAATTTTTTTATGTGTTCTTGGATTCAGTTTGCCAATATTTTATTAAGTATTTTTGCATCAATGTTCATGATGGAGATTGGTCTGTAATTTTCTTTGTTATATCTCTGTGTAGTTTGGGTATCAGGGTAACTGTAGTCTCATAAAAGGAGTTTGGCAATGTTCCTTCTGTTTCTATTGTGTGGAACAATTTGAGGAGTATTGGTACTATCTTTTCTTTGAAGTTTTGGTAGAATTCTGTGCTGAAACCATCTGGCCCTAGGCTTTTTTGGGGGGTTGAGAGATCTTTTTTAACGACTGCTTCTATTTCCTTAGGTGTTATAGGTCTGTTTAAATTGTTTATCTCTTCTTGATTTAATTTGGATATATGGTACCTATCCAGAAAATTGTCCATTTCTTTTAGATTTTCCAATTTTGTGGGGTACAGGTTTTTCAAGTATGACCTGATGATTCTCTGGATTTCCTCAGTGTCTGTTGGTACGTCCCCCTTTTCATTTCTGATTTTGTTCATTTGGATATTCTCTTTCTCCCTTTTGGTTGGTTTGGATAAGGTTTTGTCTACCATGTTGATTTTCTCAAAGAACCAACTCGTTGTTTCTGTTTTATGGATTTCAGCCCTCGTTTTGATTATTTCCTGGTGTCTATTCCCCCTGGGTAAGCTTGCTTCTTTTTTTTCTAGAGTTTTCAGGTGTGCTGTTTAAAGCGTTAGTGTGAGATTTCTCCAGCTTCTTTATGTAGGCATGTCATGCTATGAACTTTCCTCTTATCTCTGCTTTTATAGTGTCCCATAAGTTTGGGTATGATTTTCATTTCATTGAAGTCTAGGAAGTCTTTAATTTCTTTATTTCTTCCTTGACAAGCAGTGACTCAGTTCAGTATTATTCAATTTCCATGAGTATGTAGGCTTTCTGTAATTTGTGCTGTTGTTGACTTCTAACTTTAAGCCATAGTGATCAAATAAGATACAAGGAGTTATTCCAATTTTTTGTATCTGTTGAGATTTGCTTTGTGACCGAGTATGTGGTCAATTTTAGAGAAGGTTCATGAGGTGCTGAGAAGAAGGTTTATTCTTTTGTGTTTGGGTGGAATGTTCTATATATGTCTGTTAAACCCATTTGAGTCATAACATCTGTTAGTTCTCTAATTTCTCTGTTAAGTTTTTGTCTGGCAAACCTGTCCATTGGTGAGAGTGGGGTATTGAAGTCTCCCACTACCAGTGTGTGGGGTTTGATGTGAGATTCAAGTTTTAGTAATGTTTCTTTTACATATGTGGGTGCCCTTGTACTTGGGGCATAAATGTTTAAAATTGAGACTTTATCTTGATGGATTTTTCCTGGGATAATTATGAAATGTCCTTCTCCATCTCTTTTGATTAATTTTAGTTTGAAGTCTACTTTGTTAGCTATTAGGAGAGCTACACCAGCTTGCTTCTTAAGTCCATTTGAGTGGAAAGTCTTTTCCCAGTCCTTTACTCTGAGGTGGTGTCTGTGCTTGAAGTTGAGGTGTGTTTCTTATATAGAGCAGAAGAATGGATCCTGTTTTTGTATCCATTCTGTTATCCTATGTCTTTTTATAGGCAAATTGAGTCCATTGATGTTAAGGGATATTAATGACCAGTGATTGTTAATTCCTGCTATTTTTTTTTTGGTGAGTGTGTGTGTGTGTGTGTGTGTGTGTGTGTGTGTGTGTGTGTGTGTGTGTGTGTTTCCCTTCTTTGGGATTTGCTGTTGCGTGATTATCTGTTGCCTATGTTTTCATGGGTGCATCTTACTTCCTTGGGTTGAAGTTTTCCTTCTAGTGCTTTCTGTAGGGCTGGATTTGTGGATAGGTATTGTTTAAATCTGTTTTTTTTTTTTTTTTCATGGAATATCTTGTTGACTCTGTCTATGGTGATTGAAAGTTTTGCTGAGTATAGTAGTCTGGGCTGGTGTCTATGATCTCTTATTATCTGTATAACATCTGTTCAGGACCTTCTGGCTTTCAGAGTCTCCATTGAGAAGTCAGGTTTTATTCTGATGGGTTTGCCTTTATAAGTTCCTTGGCCTTTTTCCTTTACACCTCTTAATATTCTTTCTTTATTCTGTATCTTTAGTGGTTTAATTATTATTGGTGATGGGACTTTTTTTGGAGTCCAGTCTATTTGGTGTTCTGTAAGCTTGTTGTATCTTCATAGGCATGTCCTTCTTTAAGTCGGGAAAGTTTTCCTCTATGATTTTGTTGAATATATTTTCTGTACCTTTGAGCTGGTATTCTTCTCCTTCTTCTATCCCTATTATTCTTGGGTTTGGTCTTTTCATGGTATCCCAGATTTCCTGGATATTTTGTGTTATGACTTTCTTGGCTTTAATGTTTCCTTTGGCTGACAAATCTTTTTCCTCTATCATATCATCAATGCAGGAGATTTTTCTCTTCCATCTGTTGCATTCTGTTTGGTTATGCTTGTATCTGTAGTTCCTGTTCATTTACCCAGATTTTCCATTTCCAGAATTCCCTCAGTTTGTGTTTCCTTTGTTGTCTCTATTTCAGTTTTCTTCACCTGTTTGATTGCTTCTTCTTTGTTTTTTGGGGTTTTTTTTTGTTTCTTTTGTTTTGCTTTTTTTGAGCGATTTATTGATTTCTTCCAATTTTCTGTTTGTCTTTTCCTCAATTTCTTTAAGGAAATTTTTCATTTCTTCTTTAAAGCCCTCTATCATCTTCATAAACTTATTTTTAAGGTGGTTTTCTTCTGCTTCCTCTATGTTGGGATGTTCAGGTCTTGCTGTTAAAGAACTAATAGGTTCTGGTGGAACCATATTGCTCTGTATGTCGTTGAATGTATTCTTGCACTGGCGTCTTCCCATCTCTTCTTCCAGTTGGTACAGATGGTGTCCATGCCTCCAGGGGTCACTCTTCATGCAACTGGTGCAGGTAGTGTCTGTGTCTCAGGGAGCTGCTGAGGTCACAAGGGATGAGTGGGTTTGGGGCCCAGAGTGGGACTTGTAAATTAGCAGATTATACCATTTAACTTTTGTAAGTCAATATGAATGCCAGAAATATCTTGACAATAAAAGTAGAATTAAGAAACAATGATACTATATGTCCGGACAATGGTGGCACATGCCTTTAATCCCAGCACTCGAGAGGAAGAGGCAGGTGAATCTCTGTGAGTTTGAGGCCAGCCTGGTCTACAGTGCAAGTTCCAGGACAGGCTCCAAAACTACATAGAGGAAACCTGTTTTGGAAAAAAAAAAAAGAAGAAGAAGAAAGGAAGAAAGGAAGGAAGGAAGAAATGATGATACTGAGTTATTTGTTTATAAAATCTTCTGCCTGTAAGGTAACTGTCTCTATGTTACTACTTTCCCTGTCATCGAAACAGACACCACTGTATGTGGTCTTCGAGTTGTTTTTCCACGCTATTCTCAAGTTGATGAAGCTGGAGAAGCTTCACTGAACTTTGACTCCATGAAGCATGATCAGTTTAAATGACATTAACTCTGGTGGAAGGGTTACAGCCTGACTCTGCTAACCTTGGACAAGGAACCCAATATTTTCCTCAAATCATAGTTTCTCTCTTTTTCTCCATTGCACTCTTTTTTTTTCCAGTTTGTATTTGTGTGTGGCATTATTGTATTTGTGTTTGCATGTACATGTACATGATGGCTGTTGTGCACAGACAGACTGCCATCAAGATGTCTTTCCCTTGTAGCAAACAAGATCCACGGGTAAGACAACTGCTCCAGTAGTTCACATAGAACCTTCCATCATCACAGAAGCAAGCCAGCAGGGAAGAAGTTCTCAGGTAAGGTCTAGTTTGATTTCTATGTGTCCTGAAATTAATGCACGATGAGGTACTTTAGCAAAAAGGTCTTTCTATGTAGTTCCAATGGACAACCCAATCAATAGACCAAATTTGAGCCATGCTGATTATGTTCCAGAAAATTCCTAGTCCCTCATTCTCCTTGCTGTGAGGCCCTTTCATCCAGGAGCACCTCTTCTGTACTTTAACTTATCACAAATTAATATTCACATGATCAATATTATTCATTTTTTAACACTAGCCTTAGTAAAGGAAGGATATTAACTTTAGAAGCAGTTAGCAAGCAATTTCTGACAGCTCATGGGTAATCAGAGAGAATGATTACAGGTTAGTTGGTTTTCAGTTAAAAAATACTATTTTTTTCAATAACAAATGTGATAACTACTCATTGTATAAAATTTTAAGAAAGTATGAAGAAAATAATCATTTTGATAGTCCCACCAATAAGAGTAATTTTTACCATTTAGTATTTCTTCTTCTAGTCTCTCTCCCCCCTCTCTCTCTCTCATTCACATATATATAGGTGTGGACATGTGCACCGTATGGATTTCTGCATGGCATTCAGGAATGAGTCACGCCATCCAGCCTTGTCTGACTCAGTGCTGTCCCTAGATGACACAGCTAAGTTTGCTTTGCAGAGTTGCCCTGAGCGGTGTTCATATCAGTGTGAGAAATCTGGAACCCAGGCCCCTGTCCGTGCGCTGGCCTCCTTGTCACGGGTTTTCTTTTTCTCACAGGACATGGACAATTAATTTGCTGTTAGACATCTTCAGTGTGAGTGTGTATCCTGTGTGTCAACTTTGAAACCCAGCTCAAGCAGCTGGGAGCTCCACTTCTGTTCTGAGGTCTTTCACATTTGGTTCTAATGTTCATTCTTAATTACACATCACATTGTTTATAGAGAATTTGGACAAGAATTTCTAAAAATTAATTTGCTGCTGGCTAATGTTTGCTGGTGGCACTGCTTTCACTTCACCCTAGTCAGAGTGTTCAGCACCAGGAGTTCAAACTATAACAGACTGTGGACCAGACGTGGCTCAAGTGGGATTCTTAGATATCGTTGGATGGAGCATAAACAAGTGTGGTCAGTGTAGAAACCAGCATGGAAATTTCTCAAAAACTGCAACTAGAGCTTCCATGTGACCTGGCCACTCTACTCAGAACATAACTCACCAGACTTCATAGCCTGCTAGTGAGACACCCACCAGCTATGTTCATGCTGATTTATAGTCAATCGCTAGGACATGGAATCAACCCAGATGTCCATCTAAGATGAATGAAGAAGAAAAGTAAGGCACGAAAACAGTGGAATATTACCCTACTATAAAAATCAAATCATGATATCTCCAAGTAAGTGGAGAGACCTGGAAAAATTATAGCAAGTGGGGTAACTCACACCCAGAAAGAACATGGCCCTGTGTTCTCTCTCACAGGTGGGTCCTGGCTTCCATTATTTTCCTTCTATGTTTGTCTTAGAGCTCAGGTGAAAGACACAAAGCTAGAAGGAGTCCTGGGAGAGGAAGCACATTAAGTGAGACAAGATGAGTAAAATGAATGTTTTGAGGTGGAATAGTGTATGTAGAAAGGCTTAAGCAGGGAGGGGTGTCAGAATACAGAGGGAAAAGAGGACCTGAAAGGGAGGGCTGACCCAAAGGAAGGAGTGTGGAAAGCCATATGGATGTCTATGATCTCACAACCCAACTTAAAAAAAAATATGTGGAGTGTGGTGATATTGTGTTCCCCAATATACTGTGCATCCTAATAAACTTATCTGGGGTCAGAGAACAGAACAGCCACTAGATATAGAGGCCAGAAAATGGTGGCACACACACCTTTAATCCTAGCATTCCAGAGGCAGAGATCCGTCTGGATCTCTGTGAGTTCAAGGCCACACTGGAAACAGCCAGGCATGATGACTTACGCCTTTAATCCCAGGAAGAGATGGCAAGAAGCAAAAAGGTATATAAGGTGTGAGGACCAGGAACTAGAGTCTGGTTAAGCTTTTAGGCTTTTGAGCAGCAGTTCAGCGGATATTCAATCTGGATGAGGACTCAGAGGCTTCCAGTCTGAGGAAACAGGATCAGCTGAGGAACTGGCGAGGGGAGGAAGCTGTGGCTTGTTCTGTCTCTCTGATCTTCCAACATTCACCCCAATACCTGGCTTCAGGTTTGATTTTATTGATAAGATCTTTTAAGATTCATGCTGCAGTGGAGGGACAGGGACACCTGTGAAATGAAGGAAGAAGAGGAAACATTGAGGGTTAAACAATCGAGTAGGAACGAAGGAAAGGAGAAGACAGTGGATGAGTTAACCCAAGTTGAGGAGCTATGTGAAAGCCGTATGGAAACATACCAGCTAGCAGGCTCATTTTAAAATACAATAGTATGAAAAGGGGAAAAAAGAGTTCAGATGGAATTACCCTGCACGAGTGGACAATGTCCCTCCAGGAGACATGGGTAATGAAGTGAAAACTCATACCATAAGGTATAAGTTACCTCCCTGTGAGTTATTGGCCAGAGAGGCCCAGAAGGTCTTCAAAATGACACAGGCCATTGCCGTTGCCCCTGGTTACATCCCGCAATATGTGGTAAGGGCCTCTTGTTGTAGACACCTTACACTTTGGCTGCGGGACACAGAGAATCAAACTCAAGTTGACCAGAAAACATCCTTCCTTCTGGCTCACTTTCATAGTCCCCAAAGGTGCTGTGCAGGCTGCCGTGGGAAACACAGACAAGAGAGGTCTTAACCAAGTACTGGGCCCTGCAGGCTACCACACTGAGCTGCCAGAAAAGATGTACCTACTGGTGCTATAGCGGCGAGACTGTTATGGGGTAAAACTGCTTTCCGGTGAGATTTGAGGCCTGTTCCACAGGAGGGCATTTCATACCTGACGCTGAAATCCTGGTCAATCCTCTGGCTCCGGAGGACACGGGCGGAGTGTAGAACCTGCTGTTATGATTTTGCTCAGCGACCACGCTTTCTAAATATTCCCGCTTACACTCCTAGACCTGAACTGCTCTCATCCTTAGAAGTCAGCAGAGAGATGCAAAACTAGCCAAGGTGCTGAGAAGAAAAGACTCGGCCATAAGCGGATATTGATGTTAACCGGCCACCACCCAGGCTCAGGGAACAACACCGAAGGCCAGGCAGGCAGAAAGGATGTAAGAAGATGGAGGAGAACGCTATGAATGCTTTCTTCTGGTCCTGATGTGACTATCACACTCAAGAACCCACAGCAGCCATGGTTATCTGCACACTATCAAGGCATCCCAAATCCTGGCACAGATGAGAGGATCTCCAGGCCCCGCCCCTTACTGAAGCTATTGGCCACACCCCTTACTGAAGCTATTGGCCCCGCCCCTTACTGAAGCTATTGGCCACACCCCTTACTGAAGCTATTGGCCCCGCCCCTTACTGAGAAGCTATTGGCCCCGCCCCTTACTGAGAAGCTATTGGCCACACCCCTTACTGAGAAGCAATTGGCGGTGGATAGTTATTAGAGAGAGGAATCGTCCTTTTTTTGTGGATATGTCCACTGATAGGTTTCCCACGCTCCAGCAGATGACCCTACACCCAGGCACTAACTGGATTTAAGGGGTTATAATGTGATTAAATCGCTAGTAACCTATGGAATCAGCTTAAAGATCAAAGGAATTTATTTGGGGGTTAACTCACAACCACAGGAGATTTACTGTAGGGTATGGGAAAGCTGAGCTATGAACACGGAACAGCTTGGTCCAAGATCTCAGCATCCAAAGCGCGAGGTGGTGAACAGAGAGCCAAGTACATACATCCCAGATCTTACAGGTACCCAGCGGCTACACCCCAGGGGGCAGGTACCTGGTCATAGGTAGATGTAACAGCTACAGCTGCCTCACTAGAGCAGTCCTTCAGGGCATGGCTCAAACAGCTACCCACTACATTGTTATTTTAACAAGAACATAATTTGGGAAGGAGAATGTTGGTGAGGACATGGGTAGAGATGGAAGGGGGAAATGCGAGGTAGACATAATCATATTTCATTTATATATGCATATGAATTCTCAATGAAGAAGGGAGTAAATCCTCATTTCTAATCCATTTTTTCTAAAAAAAAAACTAGACTTTTACGCGTTTATTTGAATGTTCAGAAGATCATCTTTCTATTTACTAAAAATGTATTTATTATGTTGTTTTTTATTTTATTTTTTTAAAGATTTATTTATTTATTATATATACAGAAGAGGGTACCAGATCTCATTACAGATGGTTGTGTGCCACCATGTGGGTGCTGGGAATTGAACTCAGGACCTCTGGAAGAGCAGTCGGTGCTCTTAACCTCTGAGCCATCTCTCCAGCCCTTATTTTTTATTTTTATGTGTGGTGTGGTGCATGCACATGTCAACTATTGTCATCTATGGTATATTCGTGTGTGTGTATATGCCCCACTCTGCACACTAAGGTTACAGTGGTCATTTTTACATGGGTGATGGCATCTGAACTCGGGTTTTCAGGATTGAGTAGCAAGTGCTCTTATCCACTGAGTCGTCCCTGCTGGCCCCTAGAACTGGTTGTATAAACTTACCCTTAGAGTTATATATTAGTTATTTAAAATTTTTTACTTTACTAAACACATCCCTGATTTCAGGCCAAGTCATTTCAGATCCACAGTAGGACACCACAAAGTTCCTCGGTGTTCCTGAAGCATTTGTCTGTGTCTGGGTTTTCTCTGGTGTCTCTTTGTTACTTGTGATGGGATCATCTCTTTTTTCAGACAGCTGAGTGTCTCTCGCACCCTGAATAAATGACATATAGGCATCCTTTTATTGCCGTGTGAAGGTAAAAATAGTACTATGGAAGCATCCACACCTTTCTAACCTAATTTGCCCTCATCACCTATCAGTCATTGGTGTAAAAAGAAACAAAATCTACTTTAGAACTCCTCAGCCAATGGGCTCACTTCCTCAAAAATGGTGGCTCAGTGGGAATGCCCGGGCCATGCCAAAGAGCTTGTGGAGACCGAGGACAAAGTTCCTGTGAAGTGTGTATGAGGCCACAGATGCCATTGGGCTTATGCTGTACTGGGATAAAGTGTGGAGCACAGTGAGAGAGGGCCAGGACCAGGGCTGGAGGTGAAAAGCAAAGTTTCCTGGTGGGCTCTTTCTGAAGCTTTGCTGTGGGAAGGCTATTGCTATATAATGGTGGCAGTGCTCAGTAGGCAGAAAACTGATACACTGATCCACAGGCGAACTGACTGACAGTCCCTTGAATGCAACCCAAATCTCCACCAGCACCTTAAAGGCAAGAAGACCACAGCTGAGGAACATCAGTTCTAGAAGACAAGAAGGTAAAGGCATGGCACAATGTTGCTATGCTGGATGTGTGTGAAGCATCCCTAAGCCCCATCCTGAAGCCTAAAAGCAATTCCACTTTGAGTGAAATCCTTCATACCAGGAGATGCCAAAGGCATTTGAAGACCACAGCACTCACCTGGTATGAGGCAGGAGCTCTGTGACAGGAGGATGGTGAGGTCCAAGTCAGCCTGACCCACTGAGTGAGACCATGCCTCAAAAAGTAAAATAAAATAAAGCAGAAGTTTTATTCAAGAAATAAAATGGAGCAAAGTTTCATCAGAGAAAGCAAATGGAACCACTGACACCAAGCGAAATGGATTTATGAAAGAGATAATTGAAGAATTTAGATTAATTCCCTTAAGTATTCCCATGGAGGTAATTGAATTAGTTATGTAGAAGAGCTGGAGGTCTGTACTGCTTTGCATTACTTTGAATGAATTACTGTATACTAAATATAACATTGAGCAGAATAAAGTAAAATAGAGTAAGTTTAAAGACAAGGCAATGAATTCAAAGACCACAAATTGATTGAATCCTAGAGTGTCAGGAACAGAGGAAAAAAGGAAAGATAGAAGAAAACGGGGAAAAGAAACCTGGAAGAACTGAAGATGGAAAAATTACTGGTCTTAGTAGAGTGGCCTCCAAGGGCACTGCACATAGTTGGCGCATAAGACATGTATGTGGGCAAAACACTCCTACACATAAAAGATTTTTAAAATGCAGTTGGCTGATTCTAATTCTTCCAAGTGCTTGAAGAAATAAATTATGCAAGACAGGGTCGTTGAGACATTTAAGCAAAATGGAGAGAAGAGTTTCGTGGCCCTCACGGGATGAAACCTTCTACAGAGAGCAAATTTTATTAGCACAGCCCCCATATTGGTTCCACATAACTTGGCAAGATTTGATGTCCTTTCACAAATTAAAAAACCAAGGAAGAAGGGGAGGCCCCAGGTCCCTGCCTATTTCTTGAGGCCTTTCCACACTTGTGTTGAGTTGAGTCCTGTGTGACAAGGCAAGAGAACGACGCTGTGGTGGGGAATGCTACAGACTGTAACATGAATCTTAAAAGGTCTTATAATAAAAAAATCCAGAGCCGGATATTGGGGTGAAAGTTGAAAGATCAGAGATGCGGAGCAGCAAGCCACTCGTTCTTACCCCTCTGGAATCCTCCAAAGAAGGAGATGGAGCTCCTCTCTCCACCCCACTTTACCACTTCCTCTACAGACCTCCAGACCTCTATGGTTGACGAGTGGCTAGCTCTTCATTCTGATTTTCAGCAAGCTTTATTTGTTAGAGTACAAATAAAATATCACCACAATAGACAACACTTTTTGCCCAAGAAAAGTTTTACTTAAGCCCTGATAAGTTCATACCATGGTATTTATAATTTAATACAGTAGATTGAAGTGTCTATAAAAACCCAAACAGTGAAGCTGTGGTATTGCTTATAAACTGAGGCACACCAATAATTTAGAGACTAAAATGGACATACTAAAAATACTGAAAGTGGTGAAAAAGTCATGACTCTAGGCTGCTTGGGTTTCATTTAAACTAATGAAAAAACTTACACAATCTTATGTACTTGTAACTGAAGAAATTACCTGTGTGTTTCAAAGCTATTTCCATCTTAGAATAGTTGCCATGGTATCTGGTAGGGCTGTTCCATCAACCACACTCACACACATCAGGTACCTTGCTCTATAGCAAAGAATATGCCAAGAACATCACAAATGTCATCTTGACAAACAAACCCACAGAACACACATAGCAGCTGGAGGTTTGGGCATGTAAGTTCCAGATGTACTGTGGGCTGTGATATGTGATTGTGAATGAAATTATAAATTAACAATTGACCAGCACTGTTCTGAGGAAATAAACTTGGGGGCTGAGATATGAGACTGTGGGTGTGAGTATGTGCCTGTGTGCCTTGAAATAGGTATCCTTAATGAGTGAATTGGACATCAATCTCTCATTCTCACTGCTGGGTCCATATTGACAGGATTCTTTGCTTTTTCATTTGCATTCTGGAAGATTTTCTTACACTGGATCAATCCTTTACTAACCCACTCATAAGTTTCTAAGTGATGTCACTCCTGCCAGCTAGAAACAGACAGTTGAGTCAGAGCAGAATCTGTATCCACAAGCACATGGAGAGTAGGGGGGTGTTGATTGGTGGAGTGTCTGAGAGAGGGTTGTGTAACTAACCCTCCTGCAAGGATCTTTCAAACTCACATTGAGATGCAGATTTGACCCAGAGCCTCACATTTTAAGTACTCTACAGAGCTAGTCTCAATGATATTCTGGCTCACCAGCATACCGAATAAGTGAGTCACCGGGGAGAGATTTCCACGGCAAGCAACACTCAAGGTAGTGTGAGGGCAGGCCGCCCACTTCCGTTCACCCTGGAGATACTGAGATACTGAATGCTAAAACTGCCAGCTGACGTGCCCCTTCCTCTGCACACACAACTTTATGTAACAGAAGGTAAACAGGCAGGTACAGTCACCAGAGAGTTCTGTGGTCGGGGAAAAAAGGAGTCACCAAGCTCTGGTCTTTATTTTCACTGTGGAAGCAAAACGTCTGAGTTAGAAAATATTTTTTTTTCTTTTATCTGTGTCTTAATGTGAAACTCACACTAGATATTTGTGAGGACCTTTATGAACATGGCTAAACTTTGTTACATAAAAAGTACTAGCCAGTGCTGTACCCTGATGTCCAAGGCATCCTAAGAGACGCAGAAGCAGTCAAAGCAGTCAAGAACTCAAGTTTAATTAGTGTTCAATGGTATTAGCGTGTGGTGCACTATAATAAAGAATATTTCATTGTTCTCAGTGATTTTTTTTATTCTTTTCTAAACCAAATTATTTTTGAAAGGCTACCGCTGTGACCCTTCAAAATACCTTCTCCAGAATTTACGATGAGTTTGTAAACTGTGTGCACCAAATGAACGTGGTTGTCATTATGTGTTCATAAGCACATGAGCATACACAGAACGTAAAAGTCACCTATGGAAAGGCATAAACAACCCAGAAGAAGGAAATTAACGTTTTTGTACATGCAGGCGGCATCTCAACACACAAAGCATTATTATGTAATGTATGTGTAATTTATATTTCATATTCAAACACAAAACTAGGAAGCAGTGGAGACAAGAGAGGGGGAAAGAGACATAAGCAATATGTCTCTTTCGGTGGCAAACCGAAGATACTGTATGTGAACTAATCTTTTCAAATGAGATGTGCTGAGCTGGTGAGAAAATGATGCACAAGGTATAATTCCACAGGAGACCAGCTATACATCCAAATACACAAACTCATACATGTCTGATAGAAGTGGGAGTGTGCAAAGAGATTCAGTGGACACAGGGACCCAGAGAGTTCTTTGTGCAGCAACATTAACATAAGACAAAAGACAGGAAGTTAGAAAGAGACAAAGGGAGGCAGTACACAATGGTGGGACTGTCTGTGTGGAAGACGCTACCATGGCAGACGTGCGTGCACCAAACAACACAGCCTGGAACACACGAGCAGACACTGGTAGGCACACAGACAGAAATAGTTCCACTGTAATAGTTGAGTGCTTCAACACCCTACTTTCAACAGTAGATAAAATGCAGACATCAGTTAACAAAAAGCAAGAGGCTTGAACATACTATAAATCAACTGTATTTCAAAGAGTTATACAAAATTATTGACCCAACCAAGCACACACATTTTTCTGACATATGTGGAACATTCTCCAAGACCAATCCATATTTTAGGCCACAAAACAAGCTACAAAAATTCTGAAGTTACAAAAAAATGACCTCGTGAAACACAATGTAATAGAATTTGAAATCAGTAACATGAAGAAATCTGAAGGCAAAAAACCCACAAATATGTGGAAATTAACTAGCCCATTTAAAAAATTTTATCTTTAGAAAGTATAGCATAATTACATTATTTCCCCTTCTCTCTCCTCCCTCCAAAACCTCCCATATTCCCCTCCTTGCTCTCTTTTATATTCATGGCCTCTTTTCTCACTAATTTTTGTTACATATGCACCTATACATATGTATGTGTGTACATGTAACACACAACATGACATTGCCATATGTGAGTCACAAATACAAAAATTCAGAGTGTTTTTCTTTGTCTTTGACCAAAGTACAAAACACATTATTGATGGTTCCCAATTCTACCTGACATGTGAAAACTCTCATTTTGTAGTTACTTTGAAATCTGGTGACACCAGACTTAATCTAAAAGACCGTGTAAATAAGCACACACACAGCTTGCCTAGTGAATTGTGGAAAATCCTTGTGCGCACACATGTGTGGCAAGGTGGTCTCCGAAAAGTCAGCCTCATCAGAAGACACGTTTCTGTGCCTCTGAAGTTGGCTGCTTGCTGGCAAGTGAGCTCGGAGGGCCAGATGGCCAAGGCCAAACAAGATCATGAGACAGCTCCTGTTAAAATTTTGGACACCAATTAATAGAAGCCAGCAGGATTTCCCCACCGCTGACCCCCTAAAGGGTGGGTGAGGAGCAGCATATGTGTTTATTTTTACCAGCAGGCCCTTTTAATTAACGCGTCTGAGGTGTACACACTTTAGGAATTTATACAGTATGTTACAAACAGCTCTTTAAAGGCCCAGTTATATAGCGTAGCTGCTGCTGCACTTACAGGAAGACAACAAGATGTGAAGATGTCTAGTGATGGCGCTGAAAGATCCGGTCCGTAGAATCCCGATCATGCTGTTCACCAACTCCAGGGTCTGCCAGCTGGGGCTTCTGTTCGCTCTCACCTCAGCCTGGGCCAGTGTTACATCACTAGCCACCACCACATGGGCCTGATTCTCACCGTGCAGTTGCTACATGTGCCAGGTCCTTGTTCTCACCTTCTTAGTCCTCACAACTGGATGCTGTCAGCACCAATGCAGAAATCAGCCGGATGCAGCTGGGCACAAGCTTAGTGTATGCTGGCAGTGCCATACTGAGGACCCAGGAGCAAGGCCACTCCTTCACACGGAAGATGGATGGTGTATATAATGCTTGGTCTGTATTTAGGGAAGCTACAAATACTTTATAAGAACGTAATGATAATAGTAATAATATCCCCCAGTTGTTGCTGCGGTTTTAACCTCTTATTTAGTCTTCAAGAACCTGAGGTTCCTCATGCATGAAGAAGCAGAAGAAGGTTACAGTGCAGCCCAGTGTCCCAAAGTCCGTAGACCAAACTCACAGGAGCTTCCCAAAGTGCTATTGGCCTTGCGTTCAAAGCCTTTCAGATGCAGAATCACATTGGCTGATGCAAAGGCAGCAGGCAAGAGTAAAGGAACAAACATTCACATATACCAATGCTCTTATTTATTTTTATTTATTTCAGAATATGTACTGCATTTCATCATTTTATTTTTTATTTCTGAAAAGCATATTGGCATCTGATCTTCATTCTGTATGTGTATCTTTCTTCTCTTAAAATACATTTATTGATTCTTTCGTCCATTATATTTAGATCATATTCATCCCATACATTATATTTTGATCATATTCATCCTTTCTTCCCCAACTCCCCCAGATCAATACCCCTGCCACACCTACACAACTTGTGTCCTCATGTTCTGTCTACCAGAACGGGGTTGAGCTACCAAGGGCTACACCCTTAGAGAAAACAAGCTCCCAGTCCCCACAGCTATTTTCAGGAGCCCCCTGGTTGGGGGGGGACTTGGTGCTCATCTACCCCCACCATGCTGGGATTTTCTCTGTTTTGAGCTTGCCCATGGTTTATATATATGAGTTCATATGTGCACCTGCTCAGCTGTGTTCAGAAACTGTACTAAATACTGTTTCTTTGTCGTCATTCACCAGCTCTGGCTCTTACCATCTTTCTGCTCCCTCTTCAGCAATGACCCCGGATCCTTGGCAGGAGGGGGTGTGATATACATGTCCCACTTAGAACTGAGCACTCCCCAGTCTCTTCTTATCTATACTTTGACCAGATGTGGGCGATGTGGGCTCTGTGTTAATTACTGTCTGCTGCAAAACGAAGCTTCTCTGATGAGGGTCAAGAGATGCATTGCTGGGGGTGTGTGTAATGGTAAACCATTAGGAGTTGGTCCACTCCAGTGCTCATTTGCACAGTAATAGCAGTAGGTTCTCTCCTAGGGCCTATGTCCCGTCTAGCCCTGGTAATGGTGCCAGCTTATGTGACTAGTCTCTGTATATCTTCCTTCGAACATAATGTTCATTTTCAAACATATGAATTCATGTCATACATAATTCAGAAGGTGTGAAGAGGGCTTGGGGATTTAGCTCAGTGGTAGAGTGCTTGCCTAGCAAGCGCAAGGCCCTGGGTTCGGTCCTCAGCTCCAGAAAAAAAAAAAAAGGTGTGAAGAATGGCCAAAGTTAATGTCATTTTTATTTTAGTTACATTCATTGTGTGTGTGTGTGTGTGTGTGTGTGTGTGTGTGTGTGTGTGTGTGCGTGTGTGTGTGTGTGTGTGTGTGTGTGTGTGCAGCAATGCACATGTGGAGGTCAGAGAACAACTTGTAGAAGTCAGTTCTCTCCTTCTACCATGGGGCCCAGGATTGAACTCAGGTATCTGGTCTGGAAGTGAGTCCCTCTATCCACTGAGATGTCTTATAGTCTTATTTTATAAAAGAGAAGGGTGTGGCTGACAAACCCAGCAGCATGCCAGGAGAGTCTGCCCGGGGCCCCGGTTCCGCTACGGATGCTTTCTGCCCTTGCATGGGTGCCTCCTGGGTCCTTCCTTGGCCAGACCACAGAAGAGCCTACAGCCTCCCCATCTTCTAGGATAAGTGCACGTTTTATTGACGTACTTTTTGTTTCTACATCCTTAAATCATAAAGAAGCATGATGCTGGTTTTTAAATGACCCAACAGTACCCCTAAAACACAAAGTGAGTCCACAAACATATTTTTGTTGGACTGCCAGATAAGCAGGTTTTCTTGATCCCAGGGCAACGGTGAATGCTCACGTGCTGGAGCTCCACGTGCTCTTCCAGCTGAGTAGAGCACTGTGCGGCTGCCCTTTCCAAGGTAAACTATGAATAAAACCCCATTGTTTTTCTTCTTAATTCTTTCTGAGAATTTCAGGTAGGAGTACTGTATTTCCACCATTTTCCCTCCTCTCCTCCCACCTCCAACTCCTTTCATGCCTCCCTCTCCTCTCAAATTCGTGAGCTCTTTCTTCAGCTTGTGTGTTGTGCTTGCATGCAAAAAAAAAAAAAAAAAAAAAGCCCATGTCCTTGCATCTTACAGCCTGACTAGCAGTGTTTCAGTTGCATGATGAGGTAGAAATCCAGACAACAAGCTAACAAAGGGGAGCACACTATATTATCAGGATAACAGGTGAACAGAGTCATAAACTCCAAATGCTGTCGGGGATTTTCAGTAATATTCCGTCAGAATAATTTAACAGGTTTTATGCCCCACATTTTCATGTCGTCATTTGAGCAACACTCATTTTAAAACTGGTCTTGGTGGAGCAAAGTTGAAGCCCAGATGTCATGGTCTGGTCAATACATTTTAACCATTTATCACAATCCCTCAACACTGGGTGGCCCAGGACTTGCTTAGGATCTAAGAATTAAATATAGCCAAGTACTATTTTACCTTATATACTTGGTCCATATGCTAATGATAACATATTAAGATAATTCTACAGAGAACATATATTAAAGAGATATTTAACACATTTTAAAACAAATAAATAAAAGTAATATTTTAAATTAATAAACATTTAAATACATATTTAAGAAGTGTATCCTTATGAAAGAAAAATATAATCTTAGTAAATTGTGGTTTTTGAATGGAATCAAAGCTTTGCTGAATAGATCTAAACGTTTCTACTTGAAATTACTCAATTATGCATGTGTACATTAAACATACTTATCTTGAAACAGGTACAGTATTTCCAGAATTCACATTTTTGCCAACATGTTTCTTTCCGTCAGTGTCAATACTTGGTATTCAAATAAACAAGCAGCAAAGATGAAACCAAACAGAAATGTAGAAAACACGTTTAGGAAGGTCTCTTATAATTTGTTTGCACTTTCAAAAGGAACACTATTGTAAGGTAGTGTTGATGGTGATGTGGCACTTGACTTGCTTAAACCATGCGGTCAGGCGTCCACTTGAATTTGTTCTTACTGACTTTCCTCTTTTGGATACTACCAAGTGTTTCATTTCCTTTGGCTTGATGCTGTGTTTGGGGGACGAGCTTGGGCTGTGTCAGCCAGGCTTGAGAATAGGACTGTGCATGCGTTTGCTGGGATTCTTTGGGGCTGAATTAGATAAGTGATTTCCTTTAAACTAACCATCTCTGGTTCAGATGGCAGACACACAAAAAACAAGGCATAAAGTAGGATTTTGGATGACAGTATACTTACATTTGGAAACATATGAAAAGGAAATAAAAAACAAAACAAAACAACAACAACAGCAAAAAAAATTCTAAACATCATCTTAAATAGCCCAAACAACCACCCTACCAAGTATCAATCAATATCCTCTTGACAGTTATCAATCTGATGAGGAGAATCGTTCTAAACCCTTTCCCTTCAAAAAGCATCAAGGGTTCTCATGCTTCGTCACACCCAGGCAATGAAAACACGCTTTGTGCAAACTTTGCCCGCTGGATTGAAGTATTGGGCATCTGGTGCATGGTCACTGCTCTTCATCCAAATGGAATTGGGGACTTGATTTGTATATTTCATTTTGTTTCCTTGGAAATGAATATGCCCCAACAAAAGACATATCCAGGAAAAAGAAAATGCCAGCTGCCACAGTCACTTCTGTGATGAGAGCTGATTGCTCCAAGCTTTAAATTGAAGTCACACCTTTGCTCACATTCATCCAGCAGAAGTTATAGTTGCAGCAGCACATCGGATGTATTGAACATGCTGTGTCCTTCTTGTCTTGGTGATAGAATGGATTGTACATTATTATCAGCCCTCCACTGCTTTCCATTTCATATCTGGTGATTGCCAGCCGGACCATTAATCACAGAATCAGTCAAGCTAATGAGAGGCAGCAATTTTGCTGATGATGGCTCTTTGAATTTTAGCATTTCTTATGCTCAGGACTCTTGCAGAAATGGGATAAACGTGATACTTTACTAGAATTTTGTCACACAAAACAATCTTCTATTACTATATACAAAGAAAAAATATAAATAGAAATAACTATTTTGTTAATAAAGGCAAAGCAAGAGAGTAACCATATGGCTGAAATTGCATTCACCAATGCATTTCAAACCATTCAAAACATTGGTTTTTACTTTATTAATATCTTATTTACAACTCGGTTTTGGTATTATATGATGCTTGAATACTGCCCAGATGTTGTATGCTGTTGTTGATAATACTGGCACATTGGCATTTAGTCTTAAGTGAAATTTAATCAAAACAAATTAAAAATGCACACTGAACTGTTCTTATTTAACCATGCATGCTAATTGTTAAATGTTAGGAAAGCTAGGTGTCTTTGTTACTCCTCTATTTCTGGGAAGATGCACCATGACCAAATTATAAAAGAAAACATGTATTGTGGGTTCAAGATTCCAGAGGGTGAGAGTCCAGGACCATCATGGTGTAAGTATGGCATGGGCAGGCAAGCTTACATCTTGAATTCATAAACACAGGGCAGGATGAGGTGGGGGCTGGAAATGGTGTGAGACTTTTGAAACCTCAAAGCCCATTCCTAGTGACAACACTTCCTCCAACAAGGCCACACCTCCTAATCCTTCCCAAACAGTTCCACCAACTGGTGGGGACCAAGTATTCAGATATATGAGCCTATGGGGGCCCATCCTCATTCAAACTACAACACCAACTATGGTTTTTTAAATATAAAAAAAGCAAAATCTGATAATTTTATCTATTAAACCCTTATCATTAAGTTGTAAATGTACATGAAAAATTTAAATCTGCTATTCAGAATTTAAGGCATACTTACTGCTGCAAGTGAAAAGCATTTTAGAAATATTGCATATAGGAGAATAGACTTAAAATTGTTAAAGAATGATTCTGTTGTGGTTTAAATTGTGTCTTTAAAGAACAAAAGATATGTTGAACTCTTAACTCTTGTAACCTCAAAATGTCACCTTCCTTGGAAATAGTCTTAAAAATATGAGTCACACTAAGATGAATTCCTAGTGGAACTGAGTCCTTAAGCCCATGTGCCTGGGACACTCAGAAGAAGGTAGCTGTGAGGAGATAGAGAGGTGTCCCTGGGGAGGCAAAGATGGGGTGACATATCTACAAGCTGGGGAATGCCCAAGATTGCCAGTGACCACTGGAGGCCACAGAGCCTCATCACAGCAGGTGTCACGGGGAGCATGGTCCACCAACACTGTGCCTTCAGACCCCTGGCTGTAAAATAACAAATCCCTGTTGTTCAAAACCCACTGGTTGAAGCCATGCTATTACAACATCCTAGAACATTACCACAAACTCATCTAAAAATAGTGGCCATTTACCTGACAGAAATTATCATGTTCCCCACAATAGAGATAATGTGAGCATAACTATCTCTGTGTCTCTCTTGGTCTCACACACATGCCTGATGATTTGATCTTTATTAGTGCCCTGATATGTACAATGAAGCCATATTGATGAATCAATATGAACAAATAAACAATCTTTAGAAGCAGCATGGGACAGCCCAACCATAGGCCAGTCTCTGACAGTTCTTTAGAAAATGGCATTTTCCCAGACCTTGTTACGGATCCTGTGTATCTCAGTAAACAGATGAAACACAGGCTTAAAGGACAGACATGGTTAGGAGTAGAAAGCTTGTATGTGATGTTAGCATCTAAAATACGAGAATTCAGCGAAGTCGAGAACAGAGTGACAGGAGCTAGGAGGCAGGGTTCACTCCCTGCAGACAAGGCCCACTGAGCTGGGTCCTGAGTACGATCCCAGGAACAGGAATGCTCCACAGGAGGAGGATGCAGAGAGGATGCACAGCCCGAGTGCTCAGGTGGTCTCTGTCTCAGCTACCTTGTGACATGCCTAAGGTTTTAGTCCAGGTTCTGTGTTCCAAGCTTTGCCCACGACAAAATCAAATATATAGTCACACACGTACACACACACACACACACACATTGATTTGATCAGTACTCCCAACCCATGGGGCAACACTAGTGATCAATCACAATCCATTCCCTAGATGAAGCAGGGGCAGAGCAGGGCCCTCAAGTCAGCACTAAATTAATCAAGGAAATTCCTCTCTCTGTCTCTTCCATCTGTCTCTCTGTCTCTCTCTTCTATCTGTCTCTCTGTCTCTCTCTGTCTCTGTCGCTGTCTCTGTCTCTCTGTCTCTCTGTCTCTCTGTGTGTGTGTGTGTGTGTGTGTGTGTGTGTGTGTCCCATGGAGAGGGACACAAAGAGAGAAAGAGACACACAGAGAAAATAAGGAGAAGGAAGGATGGCAAGGATGAGAAAAGAGAAAGATTTACTTAAAAATGAAGGTGAAAGCAAGAAGCCTTTGATTTAGAAAGCATACATCTGAGTGTGTGTTGTCCACGTGTGGTGCATTTGATGGTCTTCATGTGACTGCAGAATGGCTCAGCCTCATTAGCAGACAGCAGCCCTTTTCAAGAGTGGGCTTAACACAGCGTCATTTACAGATTTCGTTTCAAGGCAAATGCTATGCTCCTGTCTGGCATTCTTCCTTCTCCTGCTCCTCTCCCCACAAGTGTCAAGTGTGAGTGAAGTAGCTTCCGGTAGTCAGCCTGTGGACAGCTGCTCTTCCCCCGTCCCTCAGAAGCGGACAGGTGCATAGCTTGTCTACGGCCTTCCCAGGCTGGCAAGATGAAGCTGGGTGTGCGCCCAGCAGTGAAGTCTGTGCTAGCTTGTCTTGCTTCACAAGAACCTGGTGATCTGCAATGACTAAATAAAGGACTTGCTGTTCACAAAGGACTTAACTAAGAAACTAAAAGAAGGAAGATGATGTCAATCAACTAATTCCATGACTGAAAAAAGTGAAAGAAAAACATAATATGAGTGTTTGTGTGTTTGCAAATATGTACGAGAGCACATGCCACAGCAAGGCTGATACACAAACAAAATCACAGAGAATGTAACATCATACACAAGATTTGCAAAAGTTCAAGTCTGTAAAACCCCACTGTAAAGAGATGGAAGTGGATGTAAAGCCCACCTCTAATCAAGAAGCTATTTGCAGTTGATACCTGTTGGGAAAGGAGAAATCAATTTTCTCCAGTGGAAAGACACTGATATATCAAACACTCTAGGACAGGCCCCATGCCAGGAGCTGTTGACCAAAACACATGGACTCCATGCTTTTTGTATTTTTGCATGTGCTTTTTGTTTTTAGTTTGGTAATTTTTGTCTTATTGGGTTTTTTGTGTTTTGTTTTGTTTTTGGTTTATTTTGATTTTCATTTTCTTTTTATTTTCTTTTTCATGGGGAAGAGAATGAAAGGAAGATGAAGTTGGGTTGATAGAGAGGTGAAGATGATCTGTGGGAGTTGGGAGAAAGAAAAGAATATGATCAAAATATACTGTATAAAAATAAATAAGAACCAGGCAGTGGTGGCACATGCCTTTAATCCCAGTACTCAGGAGGCAGAGGCAGATGGATCTCTGTGAGTTTGAGGCCAGCCTGGTCTACAAAGTGAGTTCCAGGACAGCCAGAACTGTTTCACAGAGAAACCCTGTCTTGAAAAAAAAAAGAAAGAAAGAAAGAAAGGAAGAAAGGAAGGAAGGAAGGAAGGAAGGAAGGAAGAAAGAAAGAAAGAAAGAAAGAAAGAAAGAAAGAAAGAAAGAAAGAAAGAAAGAAAGAAAGAAAGAAAAAAGAAAAACCAATCATCTGCTAATACAGGCAAGTGAAAAAAAAGAATCTTATGTGGCACACGTGCACACACACACACACAAACACAAACACAAATGAAAACGCACACGCTTATATGAACAAAGAATCTGAGTTAGATGTTTGCACAAATTCTTTGACTCACTTGGACACAGTGGAAAAAGATGCCTGTTTTTGCTTTTCTAACTTATCAGGCAAGAGGAGGAAAGATTTCAATAGTGGACACCAGCTAAGGCAGACCGGATCTGGGAAGGACCACTTCCCTCCTGACATCTGTTTTCTTTGGATTCTAATTTGCAGGACTCGGTGAAAACAATGAAAATAGAGGCTCCCTGCTAAGGCGTTATTCAGCACATCAAGATAGCAGCAGAGGGTGTTAAACCTCCCATCTGGGTCTGGCCTGGCAGAGCCACAGGACCAGTACTCAGAGCTGGCACCGCCTCTGTGGTTTGACTGGGTCACATGCTGTTTGCTCACACTGGATCTGGTATGTCCACTCAGCACTGATAGGTGCCACACAGTGCTTAGTGAGGTGATCTCTGCCCCTACTTCCCCAGTTTTTCTTGCAAAGAACAGACCAAGTGCTCTTTGGTTTTCATTTTTTATGCTAGCCGCAGATGATGTTCTTTGTAGGCATGCAGACTTACTACTCCAAAGCCATAACTGAGAATTACCAAATGAGCTCCAGAACCTTGTGCAGACAGAAAAGCAGACCCTGCCCTGGTGATTAGCCATGTTCTCATGTGATCTACTGGCCTCTGTTTGAGTAAAGGAAAGAAACCAATTAACACCCAAATTAATTAATCTGCCCAATGGATACTACTATCCTAAGGGACATTTGATATGTCAAGAAATTCACCTATTTCAAATGTATGATTCAGTTGTTTTGAGCACTTTGCCATATGAGAAAGCCAGCATCAAAAACAATCCCGGAATGCTTTCAGCCATCTGTTAAAAACCCAACTATCCATTGAGAGCAAAACTGTGCTAGGGTCCCCTCATTCTGTTTCATCCCTATAAGTTTACCTTTCTTGGACATTTGACAAAAATGGAGTCATAAACTTCATCTTCTCTGATGTCCGGCTTTTCCAACTTAGCATACTCCTCTACTGCTGTGGGATGTTCTGTATGGCATATGTGTTGCTCTGATTGGTCAATAAATAAAACACTGATTGGCCAGTGGCTGGGCAGGAAGTATAGGCGGGACTAACAGAGAGGAGAAAAGAAAGAACAGGAAGGCGGAAAGAGACACTGCCAGCTGCTGCCATGACAAACAGCATGTGAAGATGCTGGTAAGCCACGAGCCATGTGGCAAGGTATAGATTTATAGAAATGGATTAATTTGAGCTATAAGAACAGTTAGCAAGAAGCCTGGTACGGCCATACAGTTTGTAAGCAATGTAAGTCTCTGTGTTTATTTGGTTGGGTCTGAGCGGCTGTGGGACTGGCAGGTGACAAAGATTTGTCCTGACTGTGGGTCAGGCAGGAAAACTCTAGCTACACTCCACAATGGAGGACATACCAGTTCTTTGCTCTTCCTGCAATGACATTTTCTATTGTGTAATATACAGATTTTAGACCCATTCCTGGTGGGTTAACATACTTTTTCACCTTGGAATGTTGGCTAGAAATATGCTATGAATATTCATATTCACATATTAATGTGAATATAATTTCATTCTTCATAATATAATAATTTTATTAATTCTTTGAAAATTTTATACATGCATACAACATAGTTTGATCATATTCAGCCCCTGTTCCTTCCCTAATTTTTCTCAGTTTTATCCCTTATCACTTGCTTCCTCCCAATATCGTGTCTCCTTTAAAAATTTTATTTCAACTAACCCATTGAGCCTAGCTTATTATGCCCATACACTCGTGGAGAGCCATAACCTGGAGCAGGATTAACCTAAGGGACTGTCACACCCTTAAAAAGATCCTACTTCCTCTCCATCAAGCCATCAACTGTCAGTAGCATCTCAGTTGAGGGAGGGGGCTCTGGAGCCCTTCCCATTTTGTGCTGGAGGGTTGACTGGCTTGACTTTGTTTTGAGTAGACCCCTAACAGTAGAATTTCTGGGTCCTCAGGTGTTTTTGTTTGTTTGTTGTTTACCTGTGTGAGCAATTTGTCTAACTCTTTTCTAGAGAAGTTATACCATTTGACATTCTCAGAAACGCTGTACAAATTGCTTTGTTGGCTGTGTCCTGTCCAACATTTGCTAGGGACCACCTTGTTAGTTAGAACATCTTTGTAAACAGCTTCTCATTGTGGGTCAAATTTCCTTTTCCAAATGATTAATGATGCTGAACACTGTTTCTTGGGTGTTTTAGCCAATGGCACTCAGCCCTCTGTGTGTTTGTCTTTATTTTTGCCCTGTTTTGTCTTTTTTTTATAGATTTATTGAGCTGTAGGTGTTCTTTTTAACTCTCTATTGAATTGCTAGGATGCAAGTGTTTTCTCCCACCTAATGTTCATCTTCTCATTGGCTGAATGTTAGTGTTTTGATATGTGAATTTTGAGTGTTGGTGGGTTTATCATTCTTCCTTGATAAATGGTCCCTTTAACATCCTGTCTTAGAAATCGTTGCCTAATGCCGAAGCTGAAAATTGCCCTCCTGTGTTTTCTTCCATAGGTTATCATTTTAGATACCTCACTGAAGTCTCTGCCTTGAGTGAATTTTGTGGGTGGTGCAAGGTGCGGTCTGAGATTTGCACGTGACATCCAGTTGTCCCAGCACCATCTGGTGAGCAGACTCTCCTTCCTCCAGCGATTATTTTTGGTACCTTTGCCAAAAATAAAATGACTATAAATATAAATATTTATTTCTGGATTCACAGTTCTGTCCCAATTGTCCATATGTCTGTGTATACTGATCTGACAGCAGGAGTCTTGTATTAAGAGGTTGTAAGTGGAAGTCCTCCTTTGTCTGTCCCCAAATTTCTTTGGTTCTTGTGTGCATTCAGCATCTTCATATAGATGTTTAGACTCGTTTGTTAGTTTCCATGGACTAAAAGTCTGTGGAATTTTTCTACAAACTGAATTGAAATTACAAATCAAATTGGGGAAAATTGCCCTCTTCTTAGTCTAGAAACACGGGATGCAAGCCTATTTGCTTGTATCTTCTTTAATTTTTATTGGGAGACCTTTGTTTCCCCTCAAACATACATGAACATTTTGCTGATGCTGTGATGAGTGGATCGTTATTCTTACTTTCATCTTTGGATTCCATTGCTTATACTCACACCTTAAGCTTGTTTTGTACTTCAGACAACAGGATGACAAAGGGCACTCACTGGCTGTGTGTGGAGGAGAGTAGAAAAAAATGCCAGAAGAATAAAATCATTACTCAAATGAATTAATGTGTCATATAGACACGTCTGTGGAAATTAAAGCAGAAAACCAAGTCTCTCTTTTTTTCTTTTTATTTTCCTGAGTATTAAATCCTGACTGTGGAGATGTGGTGAGAATGCCCACTGCACTGGAAGTTGCTGCATCGGGCAGCAGCACCTGGGTCTGGCTCCTGCAGACTGCAGGGTCTCTTTGCATGTGCTTTGCATGAGGTGTCCAGTCATCCCTGCCGCATCTGTAGACCACACTGCAGGGCACACTGCAGGGCACACAGCAGACCACACTGCAGGGCACACTGCAGACCACACTGCAGGGCACACTGCAGGGCACACTGCAGACCACACTGTAGTCCACACTGTAGTCCACACAGCAGACCACACTGCAGGGCACACTGCAGACCACACTGCAGGGCACACTGCAGGGCACACTGCAGACCACACTGTAGTCCACACTGTAGTCCACACAGCAGACCACACTGCAGGGCACACTGCAGGGCACACTGCAGACCGCACTGCAGGGCACAAGCCAGGCGGCCAGCCTTACCAGTTCCAGAGTCGTGTCTGCACAAGCTGAGAGTCAGACCCAAACCTCCCACCAACCCAGCGGCTCCTGAGAGGGGTGCCTGTTTCTTTTTCCATTTCCTCATCTTTCTGTCCTTCGTCTCTCCTCGTCCTTCCTCTCTTTCCTTTTCCTCCTTCCTCCTCTTCCTTTCTCTCCTCCCTTCTTCCCTCTCTCTCCAATTCATCCCTCTCTCTCCCTTCTTCCGTCTCTCCCTCCCTTCCATCTTTTCCTCCCTCCCTCACCCCAGCTCCGTCTTTTCTTTGTTCTCCCCCTTCTCTCCATCCATTCCTCTTTCTCTTCTTTCCTTATTTCCTCCCTCCCTCCACTTCTCCCCTTCTTGGCTTTCTTCTCTTCTTCCTTCCAATTCTCCCCTTTTTCCTTTTCTCTTCCTTTCCTCTCTCTCTTCCTTTGTCCTTCCTACTTAACTCCATGACTCTGGTAAGTCCACACAGAGTTATCTGATTATAGTAGCACCCCCACCCCAAAATCTTCAAACCTGAGATGACAACTTTACAGTTTCCCATTTTAATCTGATTTGGCAATACTATTCCAAACTAATCTTTTTTATTGTACTATCTACTTCTTAATAATGGGTATATGGTAATTTTTAACTTTCTCAGGGCCCTAACTTAGGTATATGGTATCAACTCAAGCAGGAGAAAGGACACAAACGTTCTCAGTTCATGCAGCATCAAGAAGGATGGCAGCCATTCTGACAACATCCCTGTCACTCCTGTCAGAAGAGCTATCACCACAAAAACAAATAAAAATAAATGCTGTCAGGATGAGAACCAAGGGGACCCATCCACTCTGCCGGTACGGTGTGGAACCAGTCCAGTCACCGTGGAAACCAGCGTGGAAGTTCCCTGGGAAATTAAAAACAGAGCTACCATGTGACTGAGCTTCAACATGTCTCAGTGTTTGCCCCAAAGATTGCAAATCAACATGTCACAGCACACTGCTTTAAGTTACAGTTTGTCTTTACTCTTGAGAATTTCATATGTGTACAGAAATGAAATCATATCTAATACCTATTCACCTCTAATGAAGCCCACCATCTACCCACAACCTGTGTCCTTTTTATTTTTATTGTTTGATAATTCACTAAGTCCAGTTAATGCTGTCTATCTAGTGATGTAGGGTCATCCTCAAGAGCATGGAAAGCATGGACTTACAGGACTATTCTCCAACAGCGCCAACTGCCCCAGGCTGGGGAGTAAAGCCCAACCCATGCCAGAATTTGGTTGCCATTACCAAAGCTGCTGTGAGTACATGATTGCAGCCATGTCATGTCCAGAAAACAGTGGTCCACAGCCCTCCTCCCCTTCTACACTCTCCCCACCCACTCTTCTGAGATGGTTCCTGAACCTGGGAGAAGAGGGAATCATAAAAATGTCCCACCCAGAACTATGCACTCAGCCTCTTATTCTCAGCACCCTGCCCAGCTGATGAGTCTCTGCACCAACAGCTGCCCACTGCAAAACAAGCTTCTCCGACCAGGGCTGAGAGCAGTGGGCATCTATGGGCATAAACATGAATTTTGGGAAGACAGTTTGACAACATGTTCATTTAGCAAAATAACACTAGCAGGTTCCAGCTTAGGGGCCATGGTGGTTTGAAAGAAAATGGCCCCCAAAAGGAGTGGCACCATTGGGAGGTGTAGATTTGTTAGAGTAGGTGTGGCCTTGGTGGAGGAAGTGTGTCACTGTGGAGGTGGGCTTTAAGGTTTCATTTGCTTAAGTGTCACAGTTGACTTCCTGTTGCCTGCGAGATATAGGACTCTTAGCTACCTCTCCAGGGCTGCATCTGCCTGCACACTGCCATGCTCCCTGCCATGACAATAATGGACTGAACCTCTGAAACTGTAAGCGAGACACCCAACTAAATGTTCTCCTTATGAAAGTTGCCATGGTCATGGTGTCTCTTCACAACAATTGTGGTGGTTTGAAAGAAAATGGCCCCCAAAGGGAGTGGCACTATTGGGAGGTGTGGCCTTGTTGGAGGAAGTGTGTCACTGTGGGAGTGGGCTTTGAGGTCTTTCTCTCAAACATCACTCAGGGTGACAGACAGTTGACTTCCTGTTGCCTGCAAGGTGTAGGACACTCCTCTATTTCTCCAGCACCATGCCTGCCTGCATGCTACCATGCTCCCTGCCATGATTGACTGAATCCCTGAACTATGAGCAAGCCACCACAATTAAATGCTTTCTTTGTAAGAGTTGCAGTGGTCACAGTGTCTCTTTACAGCAATAAAAAACCCTAACTAAGATAGGGTTTATGACCTCCCCAGTCATGAGCTTTTGACCAGGATGACAGTACCAGGCATGAGATTCCTTCATGCAGAGCAGGCCTCAGATCCATTCAGACAGCTGTTGGTCGCCCTGTAACGGTCATGTCATTATCGTGCCTATAGGCACATCTTGCCTATCAGACGGGCATTGCAGGATGCAGGGTCAACTTCTGAGTGAGACCACTGATAACCTTTCTCCCCCAGAACCCTGCGTAGCACCTTCTGGAACATAAAAGCTAGCCAGCACAGAGCAAGTTTCCAGATGAGCTTATGTTGATTTTTGTGACCTGCAGCCAAAGTGTGAGGTTTCTTCAGCTCAGGGGTCTTACTACGTAGTTGTGGTGGACAAGGAAGAATAGTGTAGCCTCTAGGAGACCTCTGGGTCCTTCCTGAGCAGCAACATGTGTATCCATGTTTATTGGGGCACTATGCGCAATAACTAAATTATGCAATAAGCCGCCTAGGTATCCATCCACAGAGGAATGGGGAGAGAAAGGATGATGTTTATGCATAATAGAATTTTCTTCAGCCATAAAGAAGGAAATTATGTTGTTTGACAGAGAAATTGATGTGTCTGAAGATGATCACATTACAGGAACCAAGCCATTCTCAGAAAGACAAACATGTTTTCTCTCATCTGTGGCTCCTAGATGTTTACATATGTGTGTGTGTGTGTGTGTGTGTGTGTGTGTGTGTGTACATATCGGTAACATGAGTACAGAGACAGAACTGGGGAAGGAAGAGGACTCAGGAGGGGGGGGAAAGGGGAGGACTGTGAGTGTGGAAAATATGTTAAAGTGCATCACGTGCTTTCATAAAGTGCTCTCCTATGATGTACATAATTAAAATTTAGTAAACAAACAAATACATACATACAATGTCTATTGAAATCATCCCCCGAGTACTAGAAATTCAATCAGCCCAGTGTTGTGAATGGAAAGTGAAAATATACCTGGGAAAAGCCAGATCAGGTCTGACAGGGGAGGCACAGCGGTCCCCATTCCACCCCATCCCGGCCTACAGTGACCAAGTAAGGCCATCTGAAAATACAACCTAGAAAACACTCTTATTTCAAATGTCCGTGAATTCAGATGCCATAGCAGGAGTCCCTGGGGCTCTCATATCCTGTGACTACGGAAGGGATGTGTGGGTTCCTTGTCCCTAGACTCATGAATGAGAAATCTTAGCAATGACAAAGGGTTCCAGCAAGGCTCTGCTGAAGACATAGAGACTTTTACTGATTTTCAAACTGTCCCTTGTTGTACACTTTATTTCTTTAATTTCTGAGATCTTGCAAGCTTTGTAAGGAATCTGGATGTAGCATTTTTGTTGAGATTTTAAAGTCAAATTTGAATAGAAGGCAAAGAGAACATTACCAAACGATTTTCATGGAGTGGGGATTGTCTTGTTTTCATGAAGGTTTAGGCAGCGTTTTGAATGCCAAACAATGTAAATTGCCACCAATATTTAAAATGTCAAAATTATGATCAGTTATTGTTTGATCAAGAAGGTATTCTAGGTCTGATTGCATAACAGCCAGGTTCTAGAAACAGGAGTATGCAAGGACACATTCTTTAGATTTGTGTCTACCTGTTTTGATGTCTCAATGTACATGGACTTAATATGTGCCTCTGATACTTTAGCTAGTCTCCCTCTTTTTTGTTTGTTTTGTTTTGTTTGTTTTCTGAGACAGGATTTCTCTGTGTAGCCCTGGCTGTCCTGGAACTCTCTCTGTAGACTAGACTAGTGTTGAACTCACAGAGATACACCTGCCTCTGCCTCCCATGTGCTGGGATTAAAGGTGTGTACCATCACCACCCAGCCTCTAGTCTCCCTCTTAATGGCGAAATGCCTATCTGTGGTGAAGAACAAGACAACAGGCGATATTATCATTTTATTAATGGTAGAGCTGAGACAAGGGACAATAAAGTTCATAAGGGACATTCAAAGGTGAGGCCTGCATTGCCTAAGCATATACAGCACGTTTGAAAACAACCTACTGGGTGTAGAGAGACGACGGTTCAGTGTTAAAAGCTTGGGCTGCTCTTTCAGAGGACCTGGCCTCAGTTCCCACATGGCGGCTCTCAACCATCTATAACTCTAATCGCAGGTGATCCAGCGCCCTCTTCTGGCTTCCTTTGGCTTCAGGCCTGCACTCATACTCCATACAGACATAAGTGTAGGCAAAACATCCGTACACATAAAATAAAGAAAACAACGTTTAAAATTAAGGACAAAAATAAAAGTAACACCCCCTTTTAAGGTGAGGAGGAACTGGGAGGAGTAGAGGCAGGGTAAACCATAATCAGGACATATTATATGAAAAAAATCTGTTTTCAGTAAAAGAAAAATAAGAATCTCCCTTTAGTAATTCTTTTATTTTTTTCTTCCAAGGGGATGATTCATGCATTGAATTAAGATGCTAAATTATTATTGTTAAATTATTTTCAGCAACAAATTCATCATACACAAATCATCTTATGTATCACAAAGATATACATTTTTACAAATTATGTTTCAATAAAGCTGAAAGGAGATATATAAAAAATAATAAAAGTAACATTGTGAAAAGCATGAAATGTGAAGTGTTTCTGCAATAATAGTGTACAAATGTAGCTCCAGGTAAATTAGAAAATTAAAATAAGTAAATTTTCTTGGAAAACTAGGAAGAATTCTTAGGTTCTGAAGAATAACAAAGCTAAATGATTTTTTTTTCTGTAGACTCTTAGAGAAGAGGAAGTCTACTAAAACAGAAAAACCTCATTTTTCTACAACAGGAGATATTATAGAATTAGAAGTTATCTTCATGGCATTTTAAGAATTAGCTGGACTCCATGTCCATGAATCAATGGTGCAAAGGTTTTTACTCCTTTGAAAGAAGACTCTGAGAACTGCAGGATGTTCTGCATGAGCAGGGCCACCCAGAAAAACGTTCCCAGGGCTCATCTAACCAAGCACTTGGAAATCCCTGTAGCCACAGTGCTAGGGATGCAGGTCACTGCTGCAGCTGGCTGCAGACCCTGGCGTTATTCATGTGACGCTGGTTTTGCTGGCATGCACAATGCGTGAGTTATGAGGTAATAGATTCTTCCACCCAGATTTCAGAGAAAAGCTCCAGCGTCCGGGCAATTTATGAGAGGGTCAGGATCCTCGCTTGCATGATGCTGTGAGACGAGGGCTAAGCTGTAATGGGGACCTTCAGGATGATGGAGATGGCAGGACTGTGGACTGCCTGCTGAAGAGAGTGTATGAATGGCACCAACTCAAAGGAAGGGTCACTTGGGCAGAAAACAGCCAGTCCATCTGACAGGGCTGCTCAAGCCTGCTGAGGGTACCGCCTCCTCACAGGTGCCCTCTCTTCCAAAAAAATCTAAAGGATTTAATGTTTGCAATGCAGGATTCCAATCTTGTTTCGGTCCTATCCCTCCATGCTCTGTCCCCTTTCCTCTTTGTGGAAAAAATGGAAATGTTTACTTTGTCGTGGAGCATGAGCTCTGTCAAGTATTTTTATGATGCTGACTACAATTAAGAGTTCTCTGAGTCTCAGAAGAGATGCTGAGTTTTGCTGTGGGATGTTCTGTATGGCAAATGTGTTGCTGATTAGTCAATAAATAAAACACTGTTTGGCCATTGGCTAGGTAGGAAGTGTAGGCGGGACAAGGAGGAGAATAAAGCTGGGAAGTGGAAGGCTGAGTCAGAGAGACACTGCCAGCCGCCACGATGAGAAACAGCATGTGAAGACTCCAGTAAGCCACGAGCCACGTGGCAAGGTATAGACTTATAGATTAATAGAAATGGATTAATTTAAGCTGTAAGAACAGTTAGCAAGAAGCCTGCCACGGCCATACAGTTTGTAACCAATATAAGTCTCTGTGTTTACTTGGTTGGGTTTGAGAGGCTGTGGGACTGGCAGGTGAGAGAGATTTGTCCTGACTGTGGGCCAGGCAGGAAAACTCTAGCTACAAATGGCGTCCAACGTGGTGGCAAGAGTTTCCACCTAAAAACTGAGAAAAAAGATTCTAAAACGGAGCTAAAAACAGTTCCTAATTGTCTCTCTCAAATGAGCAGCAGCTGCTGGTTTGAGCTACTGGTGGGTTCCTAGCATGTGCCCTTGACCTGCAGTATGGCGGGAATGAGGCCTCTGCAAGTGGCACATTAAGCTGCGTGGTGAATTTAGCCTTTGCTAGTACAAAATAAAAAAAAAGAAGTTTCTGGGCTACACGCTGCTTGGATAAAAGCATAGACCCACGATAGCTCCCAGAGCTGGTGGTAAACCACGGCCATGTTGGGAAGCTGAGGTGGGCAGAGCCAGCAGCCACAGCTGCTGCAGTTTAAAGCAATAGATTCACAATAAGACAGATTCAGATGTAATAGTTTACAATGTGTGTAAAAATGTACATAGGCTTAAAAGAGACAAAAAAGGTGATATATACAGTTATAAAAACAAATACATAGTTTTAAAAAATAAAATCTTTAAAGAGACAGTAAAATTAATATAAAAAATAAGCCACGTGAAGATGAATATTACACAGAGAATCTGGATTGTGTTGTCTTTGGGATTTTTAACTGCAGAAAAACATTTGATTGTAAAAGCTGTTGAGTTATGCCAAAATGTATATTTTAAAGATACCGTGACTTCAAAATTTGGATATAAGGATATGTTGCTTTGGAAAAGAGTCTCTTTTGTTCCCACAGAAAGCCAGAGGCTATGGATTTGTTCAAGATTAAGATACATCAGATTTGACCAGCCAAGACCCCCTGAAAGGTCTCTGATGACACCATGGCCCAGATGATCCAACATCCAGAATGGTTTCAAGGCAACTGGCTCAGATAATACAGCCTCACGGACTACTCCATGATCCTTAAATTTTCTTTGTGTCCCCATAAGATACAGCGCCCCCCCTCCAGCAGGAAGTAGTAAGAGAAGCTACGCCCAAATTCCCAAATTATATGTAATTTTCCTTTGTTAAGGTTAAAACCTTCCTTTTTGAAAAAAAAAATAAAGGGGGGAAGTGCTGTGGGATGTTCTGTATGGCAAATGTGTTGCTGATTAGTCAATAAATAAAACACTGTTTGGCCATTGGCTAGGCAGGAAGTGTAGGCGGGACAAGGAGGAGAATAAAGCTGGGAAGTGGAAGGCTGAGTCAGAGAGACACTGCCAGCCGCCACGATGAGAAACAGCATGTGAAGACTCCAGTAAGCCACGAGCCACGTGGCAAGGTATAGACTTATAGATTAATAGAAATGGATTAATTTAAGCTGTAAGAACAGTTAGCAAGAAGCCTGCCACGGCCATACAGTTTGTAACCAATATAAGTCTCTGTGTTTACTTGGTTGGGTTTGAGAGGCTGTGGGACTGGCAGGTGAGAGAGATTTGTCCTGACTGTGGGCCAGGCAGGAAAACTCTAGCTACAGCGTTTTGACTTCTGAACAACTTTGGAGCTGTGAAGATCTTGGTGACTCTGAGAGGAGCTAAATAAATTTCACATGATGAGGTGGTCACGAGACTTTGACCAGTGGCTAGGATACTGTGTTTTGAAAATAAAATGTCTCCCACAGGCTCACAGTGTTCTGTTTTGAAGGTGTGGGAATTTTAAAGGGACAGACCTACTTAAGGATGTTGCTCACTAATGGGTTTGAAAGCCATTCCTTCTCTGGTCCTTTCCTTACTCTGTGTACCATGAAAGGACAAACTTCATCTGCATGCTCCCTTCCACAAGCCCAGAGTCAATGGAACCAAGGCCAATAAACTGAAATCTTGACGCTGAATGAATCTTTACTCCTCAAGCTAGAATGTCAACTCTTTTTGTCACAGAGATAATACTCAGCTATTTTTAAGTCCACTGGGTACTGGTTTGAGGCAGACTCTGGGTGGAGAAAATTTATGCATCTCCACAAGGTAATGCAATTTGTTCCAATGAGGACAGACTGCTACCTTCTATGAGAGGTAAATGGCCTTCCTTCTGACCATGGTATGATGGTGCGAGTCAAGGATTAGTCTCTGCTGTTGGTATGTGAAAGATTGTCTTCAGAACAGCCCTCCTGGGGTCAAGTCACATATGGAATCTATGAGCACGCCTTTCTGCCACTGTAGGTTTGAACTTTTGGCCAGTTGAGCAAATGCTGGGAAGTCGGAGACAGAAGCTGGCCAGAGCTCCCAACACTGTCTTAACTGCCCCCCTGGAGAACTATTTTCCACTGGAGGATGCTAGAAAGGAGAGTCACTGTCTTCAGTTTGGTAGCCACTGATGAACTCACCAGGCTCCAGTGGTTAATTCCACACCCAAGGTCATGTAGATGGCCCTGGATAACCACAGTGGGTCACAAAATAAAATAAAAAGACCAGAAAGTAGGAAATGAACTACAGAAGGCAGCAGAGGTCTACGTGGAATAAGAGAGTGTGGGAGTAAGAGTAATCAAAGGAACCATGTACGCATATGGAACTGTCAGATAATAAATTTAATTAATAAAAATCACAGCAGATAACGCAAAACAAACAAATATAACTAGTTATGTGATAATTGTTTCCATTTTCTTTGAGAGAATGAAATAGTAAATGCTACAAAAGTCAGATTTTATAGTCAAACACACACATTTCTACTTAATAGAAAAATTAAATTGACAAAATAAAAAAATTTAACTGTCAATTTAGAAGAATTACAGACCAAATCTCTTAATCCAATAACAATGAGTTTTCATCTAGATAAACTGATTTCTGTAGTACTATTTTAAAAAAATATTTTTTTCTAAAATGGATACAATAATAGTAAGGAATCTAAAAAGCCTTCTCTTATAGCAAGAATGTTCTTGTAGACAATGTTTTAAGCACGGTATTGTAAGCACAGAGAGAATTCCCAGTCTGAGTATTTTGAAGTGCTAAACACATTGGCTTTCTTATTAAAACTTGATTGCATTTAAATAAGTATGTTAATGCATTGCCCCGAAACAGGTACCCTAACACAAAGCTAGTTTACAGAAATTATTAAACTCATTTGCAAGTCTTGTGAGCAGAATTGATATGTATGCCTCTACACTGTTCATGGAAAATGAGTAAATTTAGTTATGAACAATAGATTGAGCCCAAGATATTAAATAGGGAGAATATGTTACTGAGTGAGGGAAGAAAGAGTAGCACTGAATACGTTTCATACATGACTGGGGGACGGTCACACAGCAATCAGAGACTTACAACCCTATGCAAGGTGAGCAGATTATTAAATATATAATCCAAATATGTTTCTGCTTTCACTGCATTTTTGGTGTTTGGCCAAATAAGCTTTTCCTGTCTTTTACATAATGAATTTGCAACTAAGCCATCATTGATTTTAGAGGGTTCTTCACTTATTGGCTTTCACACCCTAGAGTCACTGGAAATTAAAATTGCATGAGTAGAGCTCATTTGTGAGCTAAAGAGTCTTCTGCACAGTGAATGGATTGATGCTCACTGGCTTTTGTTACACACACACACACACACACACACACACAATCTAGGGCTGTATCATTTGAGTACAAAAAGCAGCTTTACAAATAAGCATGCAACCTTGGATGTAAATATGAAGCAAATGATCTATAAAGTACATCGAAGTCTTCGAGTTGTGTTCATGCTTCATGATGGGTAGAGACACATTTAATGCTTGGTGCGGGTGTTACTAGTGTAAAGGACAAAGCATAACAACGCCACCTGCCATGGGCTTTTCAAAGAACACAGAGCTTTGAGAAAGACAAATATTTACGTCATGGAGCACCAGATGGGAAGTACAATAGACACTAAAAAGAAAACTGCTGTTACAGAAAGGATATATCATAAAAGAATACCAACCCAATATCTACCACATTAGAGAGTCTTGGGTGTTTAAGTCACTTAAAGATGCTAATCTATGAAGAAATAGCTTGATGGGCTGGCAAAATATTGCAGTGGGTAAAGGTGCAGCTGGAAACCTGAGGACCTGAATTTGATCCCTGGGCCTTACACAGCTAAAGGGGAGAACCAACACCCAAAAGTTCTCCTCTGAACTCCACATGTTTACTGTGGCTTGTGCACCTACATATATTTACGATAAATAAGAGCAATGTTAAGAATTAAAAAAAAGCTTTGAATTCTCTAAGTTGGCAGAAGCTAATTGTTTGGTTTGGCAAAAACTATGCATCAAACTGCTTAATTTCCCTCTACTTAAAAGAGTAGATTGGATGTGTAGAGGAAGTATTAAGACCTGTCATTTGGACCTAAAAATATTTCTACTAACATCTTAATTTAGGGGCCAGTATAAAGAAAATTGCTCAAAAGAGTAAATTTTCAACCAAATTAAATTCTTTTCAAAACAGCAGCAGCAGCACATCTTAATTACTGCAGAGAGAACAAGGGTTTGATTGCAGTCTTGGGGAGAAGTGTTCTGAAGAGTGTTGAGTCAGGACCTGCCACTCAGTGCCACCCATGTCTCAGCTGTGTGCTGAGGGCAGAGGGGATGCTCACCCATCAGGGCTGCCAGGACTCCTTTAGATCTGTTTCCATGGTAAAAACTGTGAAGAAAATGGCAAGATTAGAAAATAATATCTAATTGACTATTTATTACCCACTGGACTCACCCCAGGAATTACTGGCAGAGTGAGTGCAGAGAAAGTCTCGCTGTCTGTAGTGAATACAGGTGTTATTATTTCATTATTTATTTTTTTGTTAGCATACAATGACAGGCTTTATTACTGCATTTTCATGCACATATGTAATTATGCTTGCTTCTTGTTTGTTCCGCTCCCTCTTGCTGGTTCTTTTCCTCTTTAATGTCCCTTGTATTTTTTGATTGCATGTATTCCAACAACCTCTCTTGTTCCCCCATCTCACTCCCTTTATGGTTTCCCTCTGCTTTCCACCTTTATGTCCTAAAAATGCGTGCATATAGATTCCACCTACATCACATTTGTCTTTCACAGTGCAGCTTATTTCTCTTAACTCAACCATCTCTAGCCCCGTCTATTTTCCTGAAGTCATGATTGCATTTTTTCATGATTGAATGAAACTATAGTGTCCCCAAAGGATTCTAAGTCATTACACCATTGAGACACTCACATTTCCACGTTTCTTGCTGCACTATTAACACCAGTTAAGAAATGGAAACAGTCTCCTTGTCCATCAACAGATGAATGGATGAAGAGAACGTGGTACATGTGTATTTTTTTCACCTTGTCTTTTTCATCTGCTTCTTGAAGCACATCTAACATCTTTCCACTTTTTGGCCAATGTGAATGAAGCCACAGGGTTTTCTATGAACCTGGTGTCCTGTTTTTCTTTGCTTTTAATAAATGCCCATGTATATGATAGCTGCAACAGTACCATGCCTGGGTGTCACTCAAAGGACTCCTAATCATTGTATCACAGAGATACTTGCACTTCAATTCTTACTGCAGAACTGCTCACAGTAGGTAAGTTAGAGAACATGCCTACATAGGCATCAATCAACAGGGAGATGGATTTTAAAAAAAACATGGTGTATAAGTACAGACAATGAAATTATACTTAGTCCTAAAGATCAATATGTCATTTGTAGGAAAATGGATACAGCTGGAGATTATCACAGTGAGCAAATAAGTCAGTCTTAGGAGACAGATGTTGTGCAATCCCATTCATTTATGGACCCTAGATTTAATATAATATAAATACATAATTCATGTGCGTATATGACATAAAGGTAGAAGCAAAACTGTCTAAAACAACAAAAAGAGAGGGTCAAGAAAAGAGAGGGGAAATGTGGAGAGAGTATGCTCAATGGACATGAAATGTGTGTATGAAACCCATTGCCATGTACATTCAACACATACTGATGTTGATGGTGATGATGGTGATGGTGGCGATTATGATGGTGATGATGGTGATGATGGTGGTGGTGATGATAATGGTGGTGATGATGATGATGATGATGATGGTGATGATTATGGTGGTGGTAAAACCGCAGACTGTTTCCAGTGTGGCCATAATATTTTACAGTCACACTAGCAAAACCAAAGCTATTCAATTATTCTAAATTTTTGCTAAATTTAGATATGGCTCAGTGGGTATAGGCCCTTGCCATTAAGCCTGATGACCTGAGTTCAGTCCCGGGGACACACATGATATAAGGAGAGAACTGAGCCCTGCAAGTTTTTCTCTGACCTCCACGTGCTTAGTCCAACTAGTGTTTCCCATGTGCCCACTGGGGATGCTCAACCTACCAATGGCCATCAAAGAAAAGTTATTCTCCCTCTCCTGGTAGCCATCAATCACCAATATGTCCTCAAGGAGGGGCAGAGCCTTTGGGAGCTCCTCCCAGCTCCACGCTGGGTTTTCTAACTGTCTTGATTTTGTGCAGGTTAGTTCCTGTGAAGACCAGCCATGCCACATCCAAAAGTCAGCATTTCACATCGCTTGGCTTTATCTTCCAGCTCTCACACTCTTCCCACCCCTCTCTTCCAAGATGGTCACTGAGCCTTTGGGGGCTTGTAGAGCGGTCCCCTCCACAGCTAAGAGTTTGCAGTTACTCATGGCATTTGCAACAGTCGTGAGTCACTGCACTGATCACTACTCTCTGCCATAAGAAGCGTCCCTGATGAGAGTGAAAGTAGCACAAACGTACAAACATAAACACATGTAGAAGGTAGCTTGACAACAGGATCGTCAACATCAACACACACACAGGCACACACACATGCACACACACTGGATCTGCACTGCCCTGGCAGTGAGTTTTAGCCATGTTTTCTGTACCATGTATAAATTCTTTCCTGTGGAACAGGCATCAAATCCACGAGAAATGTAACTGTGATAGTCCATGGTACCTATTTCGTTAAATTTGATGTTTGAGAGGTACCTAGTGAGAGTTCTACAAACCAAATGCATGAACATGTTATTTATACCCTCCCCTCCCATAGTCATACTCTCCTTCCCATGATCCTCTTCTTATTCCCCAAAGTCCCCTTCTACTTTTAACTTTCCTGTCATTTTTCCCTGTTTGGGGGAATGCCACATGCAACATGATACATGTAATACTTGATTTTTTTTAAGGTTAGTTCAGTTCTATCCCCTTTTATGCAAGTGATTCTCTCAAATGACCCAGCTGTGCCACTCCTGACGCACCTTGTGAAGGGACATCAGTCATGCTTCGTGTCTCCCACGATTTTTCATGCACTTTATGACAGCTCAGACTTGGCTTATTGGACCATTTCCTCCTCTGTGCAATATATTTTCTTTGATAACTTTAGTGAAGCCTTTTGTTGATTAAGGATTTTTTTTCTGATTATGTCCCTGTTTGTTATAAATTCTGCAAACAGTTTTTTTTTAAAGGTATGGAATTCTAAGATGTCATTGTTGTGTTTTGAACATAAAATTTTACTCTCCGCAAGAGGGGGTCAAGATCATGATAGGGAAACCCACAGAGACAGCTGTCCTAGGTCGTGGGAGTTCACAGACTCTGAACTGAGAGGTAGGGAACCTTCATGGGACTGACCTAAGCCCTCTACATGTACGTGACAGTTCTGTAGCTTGGTCTGTTTGTGGCCCACTGGAACCAAGAAGATCTGACCCTGGCGCATGAGCTGGCTTTTTGGAACCTCTTCCCTATGGTGGGATGCCTCGCTCAGCCTTGATGCAGTGGGAAGGAGCTTGGTTCTGCCTCAGATTGGTATGCCATGCTTTGTTGACTCCGATGGGAGGCCTTACCCTTTCTGACTAGTGGATGGGGTGGGGTAGAAAGGAGGTGGGAGGGAGGCGACAGAATGAGAAGAAGGAGGAGAAACTGTGGTTGATAAGTAAAATAAATAAAAAATATTATTAATAATAAAAAAGACAGAATGTAGATTTCTAGTGTTAAATAATTAACATCTAATAAAATATTTCTTTCCAAATTAAAAAAAAAAAGTACCTTCTGAATGTGCTTCCTTTTTTTGTCTGGAAGACTCCACATATCTTTGGAGACATTTCATCTCCCTGTGATTTGTCAGATATCTGAATGGCATGACTGTAATCCTCAGTAGGCTGATTCGTGATATCTCAAGCACATCCCTGTTCTTCAATAGTTGAAAACCGTGAATGTGTCAGATGACAGGTTAAGAGTAAATGCAAGTGTCAGGTAGAGATAAGGTTGCCAGCCTGCTGATGTTGTAGTATGGAGGTCATCTGCATGAATCGTCTGGGCCACAGGTAACCCCAAGATCTGTGTAAGTAAGGGGAATTTCAAGACAATCTGCCACCACTGTGGAAGATGGGGGAGCAGTCATGGTCATAGGACTCTGAGCATTCCCTAGAAGCTGGGACAAGAAAGAGAACAGATTCTTCTTCTCTAGGCCCCCAGGAACCATGAAGTCAGTCCAGTAGACACATCACTTCCTGTACAGTGAAGTCCATTTTGAACTATTGACAACAGAAGTCTGACTTCTTGAGTTCATCGAGTTAATTTGGAAGTGAAACAATCATTCTGAGCAAAGAAAAGTTTCAATATGGTTTTATCAGTTGTGAAAAGTCTAAAAATTTCATATGGTTTTTCTGTCATACTCTCTCATGTGATTTTATTAACTTTCCCTTATCTATTGTATTCTTTAAAGTACTTATTCAGTTTTACGTTCAGTTTCTGCATGTTTACATTTCAAAGGTTTTTTAATCATGTGTTTGTTTTTCAAATACACCTGGGTGTTTTCATTCCCATCCCTTGTTCTTACTATTGACAATGTTATTCTTTAGTCTTCAAGCGTGCTGGAAAAATTTATTTTCAGTCTGCTCAAAAAGCAAAATCAATTCTTATGCTGTTGTCTTGAAGACTCTTTCTATGGCTTTTTGTTTCCCGTGATTTTCCTATGGCTTCTTGTTTAACGTTTCTTCTCTCATCTCCCCTTATACTTTGATTTTTTTTAAGCCTCTGATCCTTGAAACTTTGCCTGTGTCAGTGTTTTGAAACCTGGGCTTGAATTCAAGAATGACCCACAGGAATTGTGGTTGCCTCTTTTTCAATATTTATGAGCACAAATAAATCCAGGAAGATTTCATGGGCCTGTCTGCTGAAGATTCTCACAGACTTTTACGTTGAAAACTCAAATTCCCGTATAACATGACTTGACTTGTAGAATGAATTTTTAGGTCTCTTTCCTCTAGAGCCGTGATTGAAAACCCAGTCTTTCTCCACTGCCTCCAAGGGCGGTGCAACACCGTTGTCATGGTTGGTGACACTGTTGACTGCCGATCCTGCTGTGGAGCTCCACTCTAGGGGAGATTATCTAACCAAACTGTCTACTTTGGACTTGGTGACGACCTTCTCAGTAAGTGGAGGTTTGGATCATGAGTTTGGAAGATGCCACTTCTTAAATTCTGAATGAGCCCCCAGTCTCCTGTATTCTACTGAAATTGCCTCCAGGTCAATATTTCATGAACTCTATTGGGACTGTCCCTCAGGTCAGTACTCCCAAACTCTGCTAAGATTGCCTCCAGGTCAGGATGTGACAAGCTCAGACAAAGCTGCCAATGAAAATTCTAAAAGGAAGCCCATAGTGCTGTCTATGACCAAGCACATGGCAATGTCTGGGCACCTGGACCATGAAATGCCTGACTGCCTCCTCCTTTTCCAACTCCTTCTGACCACCACCCCCCTTGGTTTTTTTCTGCTTCTATCCACCCATGTCATACTACTGCTCCCCCATGTCCTGGGAAGAGCTTTTCTTCTACAGTAAAGGAGATTCTTGGGGTGTGCATCAGGAGATTGGGGGTTTGAAGCCCAAAGTGGAAGGAAAGACAAAGGGAAGTGTCAGTGGTTCACAGAATGGCTGGGTTTGCACAGCTGATACACCATGTTGCAGAATGTTCAATGCCATGAAGAACAAGGGTTTGGTGTCTGTTCTGCCTATAGTGTGACCGATCTCTGTAGGCAAATGAACTGCCTGGACAAACTGTTCTCAAAGGGAGGCGTGAAGAAGGGTTCCAAAGAATGAGGTCACCATTAGAGGATTTATTTATCATGCTTGAACACATTATTAGATACATTGAATACAGACTGTTGTTTTGTCTTCAAAATTGTAAGAGGAATCCTAGTCCCATGGTCAGAGTGAGGATGGGTTAATTCCAGGGAAAGTTCTGTTCTTCTCAAGGTTTCCCAAGGAGATGACAACAGCGAATCCTTCTGTGACTGTAGTTAGCCTCCCAAACTGCCAGAGAACTTGAGTGGTTGCTGTTGCTGACATTTGTTTTGTAGGTGGTGTAGATTGCACTTAGAAATGTTCTCCTGACACAGTGACTGACTGAAATCCAAATCTTCACTTTTGTTTAATTTCCATTAACCTGTGTCCAAATGTGCTGTGGAGCAATCTTTGTACACTGTAAAGGGGCATTGGTCTCACTGTTAATAAAAAAGCTGATTGGCCAATAGCTGGGCAGGAAGAGATTGGGCAATATATCCTGACACAGTGAATTCTGGGAGAAAGAAGGGTGGAGTCAGAAGTCACCAGCCAGATGCAGAGGAAGCAAGATGAAAATGTTGTACTGAGAAAAGATACCAAGCCATATGGCTAAACATAGATAAGAATTATGGGTTAATTTAAGTGTAAGAGATAGTTAGTAATAAGCCTGAGCTACCTGCAGAGTATTTATAAGTAATATTAAGCCTCCGAGTCAATTGCTAGGCATTTGGGAGTTGCTGGAGGGACAGAAACTTCCGCCCACATAAATGGCTACCTGTCATCCTGTGGGCCATGCAAATTTCTGTAATTTCCCACTTTTCTGACTTTGACCATCTTCTTGTCACACTCAGACAGTATTGGTACAAGAAATTAATATTAGTTATAGAAATTAATACTTTATTACCATTTATGTTTATGTTTACATTTTATTCTTGACTATTTATTATACTTAACCTTGTGAAAAAGGTTAGAAGATTTTGTAAGTTTTAATCATAGGTGTAGTTTTTCTCTGTAACTTTTCTTGGTAGATCTTTCAATATCTTGGCCCACAGGATGAGAGAGAATAGATCATGGTGCCTCACTGATTTCAGTGGGATACATGTTTTCAAGCTCAATGGGATACATGTTTTCAAGCTCAATGGGATACATGTTTTCAAGCTCTGTTTTGCATTTTGATCCTTCCTACTTGCCACAAGTGTCTTCTGATTGGAACTATTTTTTTCCGCTGCCGCTGGCACCTTCTACTGAAGATATGAACATGAGTCACCCATCGTGCTCTTAAATGAAGAAATAACCATGCCTCAGAAATAACCAGCCTCAAATGTCTTCTTGGCAATAATTCACTCTCTAGGATATACTGGATATCAAAACCATCCTGTGGCTTTATTTTTCTACAGATCAAACCACTGTGTAAACTAGAAACTGGTGTACCAGATTGCTGAGCAAAAAAGCTAAGGCTGCATGGTGGATAATCAGATATTTTGAAACTTACGCTATTGACTGGGGATCTTTCCACAGGAGTGTTTTTGAGAGTATGGATGTGTGTGAGAAGGTAGCAGAATGGAGTCTGACATACCCAGCCCTCCCCTTCCCCGTCACATGGTGCTGAGTCCAATTAAGGGGAAGTGTACCTTTCATATAATGAAGGAACAAGAAAAATAAAGCAGCTGTACGTTTTGTAAACCAAAATGTGGAATATGTTTAGGCACGTGTCCAGAATATCACTTGTACAAAACTATAATACTGATATTTTTAAAAGACGTTAGATACTAATTCATTGTTGATACATTCTATTTATATCATTACACTAATAATTTGCATTAATTAGTTTTCAGTTAATGGATTTGGGCGTTTATCTCACCTTTCACCATAATAAGCTTCCCATTTATAAAATTAATACCTGCTAATTGAAAGGTATTTAGAGGCTATGAAAAAGCAGTGAAGTTAGAACCTGACAAGGAGGAAAAAACACATGAGCTGTGGAGCAACCTTGGACTACTATTTTAAACCACAGAGACACAATATTTATTGAACAATACAATATAAAACCATTTCAAAATGTGCCAACCAAGCAGGAAGGACCTGTATCATTGAGAAGCATAGTTTTGTCTTGTCATGTGGTATTCCGTACACCAACATACCAGAAAAATCAAACCACTGTCCTGCCCAGTAAGCCATCAGTGGGAGATAAGCTGGAGACTCTCCTTGTGACAGCAGGGTGAGACTGAGAGAGGCACTAGAGCAATAGAGACTATGAGTGACAGTGTACTTACTCAGTCTGGTGATGTCTAGTGTCTTAACAGCTAAAGCCGCTGATTTAGAAAGTGTCTGCTGTTAAAAAACAATGAAAACTGTCTATGCATGCCTGAGTCAAAGGTTAGCATGGCTGAGCTTCAGAGAAATCCACATCGAAGGCTGGCACCTGTCTGTGCTTTCATTTCTAACTTTGAAGATTCTTTTTTTTTTTCCTTTTCAAGTCACATGCTTATATTATGGTCATTCTGTGTCCTGTGTAAATGTTCACATGTGCGGGAACGCTAGGAGTAGGCTAAGAGTCTCAAGCCTCTTCATGTCGCAGCTGTTCCTGTAAGTGGCACACGCCAAGACAAATGATGGCATGTTCTCAGGAGTCACGGAAGCACAAAGCAAAACACGGGGCCCGCTGCACCGATGTGGTATGCACGCCCCTCTAGCCTCAGACCCTCTCATTTCTTATGTTCCTTTCAGCCCTCCTGGCCCTCAGCCTCACCCCAAGACTTATACACACATACCATTGGCCAGGCTCTTGTCAGTCAGCCCACACAATTATTTAATGGGTTCGGGGGTGATTCAGAGAGGAAACTTTGCATATTATGTCTAAGTTCGGAATGGATTATTTTCTTTCTTCCCCTAAATGTAAACTTTCTTTTAGGATATTGTAGCAAATTCGACATCCTAATGAAGACTCCAACAACAGTGGCTGACAGCAGATGTGTGGCATCCAGTACTCCAAGTACTAACTTGCAAGACATGGAATCTTCAATATCTCTAAGCATTTCTTAAACTCTTGTTTTCAGGGGGAAAAAATAAATTGCATTTAACTGAGAATCATTTATTTCCATCTCAAAGATGATGTGTTGTGTGCCAGACAGTACCCAACCACCATTTTCATAAATACATTAGGAATAAGGAAGCAGGTCCGTCAGACAGAGCTGTGCCTTCCACAGGCGCATGTTGGAGTTCAAACCACAGCTACAAGCTGCTGGAGTGGCCACGAGGGATCCCTTCCACACTCTGCGGTACCGCATCTTATTCTTCTGATGTTGAACAAAAAGTTCAATTCCACCCCTACTCTTTGTTTATGCTGCATGAGGTTTTTTTTTCTGTTTAATACATAAAAATATATTAAAATATGGGGGCTATAAAATATGAATAGCAGATGAAAGAACTTTGCCCCCGTGGGAAAAAAAAAAAGAGCCTTCCAAATCATGTGTCAAGCATCCGCTGCCTGCTGTCAGTCCAGCACTGGGGAGACTTCCTTGGCCCTTTCCCGTGTTCCTGTTGCAGCTTCTCGGGGAGCAGCGGCTTATTTCCCTCCTGCCAGCATTGGTGCCTGCGCTTGTGAATTAAACATAAGGAGGGCTTTCTGCTCCTCAGGGAAGATAAAAGTCATGCAAAGGGACTTTGCCAGGTTTCCTCTGTAGGATGTTCACAGAATCAAGCTGAGGAGGGAATGACTTAGGAAGTTGGCAAAAAATGACAGCTTGCTGCCTTTGACACTGCTTTTTTTTTTTTAATTTTCTACTCTCTTCCTAATTAAATGAACTAGTAAACCCAAACAGAAACAAAAAAGTGTATCCTCAGAGTGTTACGTTTCTGGAAGACAGAAAATTGACACAGGTGCCGGCCGTTTTCACTGAGGAAAATGAATCATTTCCTGGGCTCTTTGATTCCGGTTTTTTTTTTTTTTCCTTTCTATAAAACATGGTTGGGTCATGAATTTTCTTCATTAATAAGGTAAGTAGTAACTTCAGGTTTGCTATTGTTCTAGAGAATTAGCCGGAAGTGTCACAACCGACTTCCCAGCAGAGGCGTGTTGGTGCGGCGAGCAGCATGTTCCACAGTGGGTTCCTGTCAGGGCGGCCCAGCTTTTGCATCTTACAGTTGTTCTCTGCAGTGATGTTGTGACAGCAGATCCTGAGGTCTTTAGAGACGCTTGGTTTGCCAAGCATGGGCTTCTGTTAACTAAAGGAAGGAAGACTGAGGTGGCGGGGGGGGGGGGGGGGGGGGAATAAACACATAAATACACCCCTCAAACCATGGCTGAAGAGCTGGAGGGTCCCATGACATACACCGAAGAGCCATCACAGATGTCCACTTCGGTCAGGACAGAACAGCTTCCCGCCACACCTAGGACAGCCGAGGCCTCTGAAGACAGGAAACACATGAAAGGATCCCGGTTATCTCCTTGTGTGTCTATTTCGAGACGTTGCAAGGTGACAGGGGCAGGAAGGAGAAACCAGCAGTCATAGAGGCTGAGGAGACAGAACTCAGGCCACGGATGCCAAGGCATAAGGCTTTTATAAAACGAGGTGGGAGGGAGGGAGGGAGGGAGGGAGGGAATCTGAGAGATTTGCAGTGTTGCTCTAATCCTCAAATACATGTAGTAAAGGGACAGGTGAGCAGGAAACACACCGGAAGTGTAATGGCCCTGCAGGGCTGTGGACAAAGCAGTTCAGACAAGCCACACTGGAAAAGCCATGATTGGTGGGGCAATGGATTTTGTCTCTGCAGTGAATAAAGTTGAGTGTCATCAGTCAGCTCTGCGTGGCTTTGCAGCCCTCACTTGGGTCCATCTCTATAGCTTCCTCTTCCTACCACACTGAAACGCTGCATCCTTTTAACACTCTCCTCCATCCACGCCCCCACCCTGCAGACCCTGGCAACCGTCCACACCCCCACCCTGCAGACCCTGGTGACCGTCCACACCCCCACCCTGCAGACCCTGGCGACCATCCACGCCCCCACCCTGCAGACCCTGGTGACCGTCCACACCCCCACCCTGCAGACCCTGGTGACCGTCCACACCCCCACCCTGCAGACCCTGGCGACCATCCACGCCCCCACCCTGCAGACCCTGGTGACCGTCCACACCCCCACCCTGCAGACCCTGGCGACCATCCACGCCCCCACCCTGTAGACCCTGGTGACCGTCCACACCCCCACCCTGTAGACCCTGGTGACCGTCCACACCCCCACCCTGCAGACCCTGGTGACCGTCCACACCCCCACCCTGCAGACCCTGGCGACCATTCTTCTGCTTTCTTTCTCCACTAATATAACTCTCCTAGGTACCTCACATACATGCAACAATGTCTTTGTCATCTTACTTATACCTTATTTTACTTAGAATAAAACTTGCATAGTCTTTGAGGGTCATCACACTGTAATATTAAGATTTACTACTCAGAGGGCTGAACACAAAGACTAAGGAGCCTCGCTCCAGCAGGTAGCTACATGACAGATCGGATCTCTTGATTTTCACAAGTTGTCTTTCTTTTTAATATTTTGTTAGCTTTCCTCCACAGAACATATGAATGACAGAGCAGTTATTTTTAGTTCTTGCTTCCTGGTTTGGGAAAATATGGACCACTGAAAGATTGGTGTAACCTGGTTACAAGCCATCCATTCAACTGGCAAATTTCGAATTTTAAAATTCATTTGACTAGAGGTATTTACCTGTAGAGAGAGCTTGTGAAAGCTCATGTCAGGAGCAAAACAGGAGAGGACCTGTATCGTTGAAGAGCACACTTTCGTCTTGCCATGTGGTGTCTCGCACAACGACACACCAGAAATATCAAGCCAGGGGAGATAAACCGCAGACTCTCCTCACCTAACACTTTGGGAAATCTACTTAGAGAGGCTCTGGCTAAGACCAAGAGGCTTGGTGAAGACAGAAAAATTCAGTCTTCTGTCCTGTGAAGAGCCATGAGAGCCTTTAGACACGGCCTACAGCGTGTTTCTGCCTCATTTTCCATCTACTGCCAGCAACCCTGGTGAGTTCTAGGATGCTTCCAGAGACTAATTTGTATTTGTTCTTCCTTCCATTTAATTCATTCTTTATTGTTTAAAAAAAAAATCAGGAGAGTACAAACCAGTACAGCAGTTATGGAAATCAATGTAGAGGTTCTCTAAAAATAGAACTGCCATATGACCCAGCCATACCAGGCCTGGGTGTCTACTCAGAGAACTCGATCCCCTCCCGCAGAGACATGTACTCATCCATGTTTATTGCTGTTCCATTCACAATAGCAAGAAAGTGGAACCAGCCTTGATGTCCATCAATAGATGAATGAATAATGAAAATGTGGTACATGTACTCAACAAAATTTTATTGAGACCTAACGAAAAATGAAATCATGACATTTTCAGGAAAATGGATGGATCTTCAAAGTTTAGGAAACCCAGACTCAGGAAGAAAAAGAGCATGTTCTTTCTCACATGTGGATCCCAGTCTGCAATATATACATGTGTGCACATAGAAAGTCACGGCTGTGGATACAGCTTTAAAAAAGTAAACTAAAAAAGAGACCAGGAGAGGGTTAAAATATGAGCTGAGAAAGAAACAAACGATGAGACCAACATGGATGCAGGGGACATGAAAACCGAAGGCAGACTTGACGGGGGAGGTTGCAGGAGAGGCAGAGAGGAGCGGGGTGGGGATGTGAGGGAGGAGGATTTACCAAAATACACATGGTTTAAAAAAATTACACAATGGTACCTAACATGTTACTACTAATTAAAAATAAAAACAAAATACAGGCATGCATGCAGCAATGCAGGGCAGAGTAACACTCCGTCCTAATGTAGGAGAGCCCTTGTCTGCTCTTGTAAGTGGTCTGCTAGGCATGCCTGCCTCCTTTACCCATTCTTACCATCTGCACTGCCCAGGCATCCTGGTCCTCGGAACCCGTATGCTCCAATCACTCTGCTAGGCCTCTGTCCCCTGACTGAGCTGGAAGGAGCCTGTCTCAGAAAGTCAGACAGGTGTAGGAATTGACTTATTTACCTGTTCTCCAATGATAAGAAATGCCGCTTTCCTCCTCTGGCATTGCCCAGGTTTATTTTATAGTGAGGAAAGAAGCCTACACCACCATGTAGTGACATGGAAATCCTGTACCCATTAAGTCTGTTAAGGCTGGTAGATGAGATGTTTATCTTGGACCAGGCAAAGAATGGCTCCCAGACCACGGGTCTGGAGCTAGGTGAGGGTATAGTAAAGGAGTACTGCAGACATCTTTTTACACCAATAAATACTCATTTGCATTATCACTTCCATGCCTAATGATCCAGCTCATGGGGGACTTGGTATTTTCATTTTACCATACATATCAATTGGGTTCATTATCATAGTATTCAGTGTGCCTATCGCTAGGGTGATGTTAATTATTCTGCAAAATCAGCCATACTTTTACTTGAATATTCTGTAATGAAATGATTAAGTTACAAAGTTGTCTGTCATTGTAACCCTTATGTAAATTAATAAGAGGAGAGAGGAGTGGAAATTAGCATATACACAACAGGTTGTATTAGTATTCATATTACTAGGACAAAATACCAAAAGCCACTGACTTATAAAGAACAAAGCGTTGCTTTGGCTCAAGATAAAGGGTGAGGGGTTCTTTTCTAAACAAAGTGGTCATTGCAGACCAACTTTCACTATGAGGAAGAGGCTATCTCATAGTGACCTTGAGGGTACTTTACCAACGGCATGAGAACCTCTCATAACTCTCCCATCTTAAAAGCCCATAGCACTCCCAACAATGCCACCCTGAGAACCAACCCTGTAATATATAGACTTGTGGGGGGCATTTCTCACCTACACTACAGCATCTTTCGGTGTGTTTCTTTGTTCTGTGGTATGCTGTGGGAACTTCCTTTTCTGGTCTTACTATTTGATGTTCTGTGTGTTTCTCTTACCAGTATGGTCGTGTATTTCCTTAATTTGGGGAAGTTTTCCTCTATGATCTTGTGGAAGACGATCTATTCCATTGACTTGGGGTTCTTCTCCCTCATCTGTGCCTGATATTCGATGATTTGGCCTTTTCATGGTGTTCTCACATTTTCTGCATGCTCCTTTCCTGTATATACAATTTTTTTCATATCCTTTGCTTATTTGATCTAGATTCTCTACTTTAATCTTTGAGTTCTGATATTCAGTCTTCTGCTTGATTTCTTCTACTTGCAATACTTCCCTTTGAGTTTTCTAGTTGGGATATTGAGTGTTTTAATTCCATCTTTATTTCAGCTTGTGGTCTCTTCACTGCTTTTATCTCTTTATCGAATTAAGTTTTCAAATCCCGCATTATCTGTATCATTGCATTCATCTGAGTGTTTGTATTTTCTGGGACATCACTCAAACATTTATTGTTGTCTTCTTGGAGGTCAATGAAGTGTTTGTTCCCTTCTTTAAATTTTTTGACTTTTCTCTTTAAGTTTATGATTGTTCTTCTAAATTCTGTGTCCTGGGATTCATCTAGGTAGTTCACATTAAAGAACACTTCTTTAGTGGGTTTTATGGGAGACATACTGTCTTGGCCAATCATGGTTTTGGTTTGTGACATGACACACACATCCTTTTGTGGCTTGTCTTCTGTTGGGTCAGAGCAGAAGATGCATGACCTGAGATAAATCTGTTAAGACTGGTAGATGAGATGTTTAGCTGGACCAGGCAAAGAATGGCTCCCAGGTGGCAGAAGTCAACAGGAGGGATGGAAGAGAAAAGCAGTATCTTTCCAAACTAAAGTGGCTTATGATAAAAAGCAGGTTAGATGGCCACACATCTGACAGATGACAGACAGATGATAGAAGTGCATGGAAGACAGCTATCAAATTATGTACAGAGGATAGACACACATTAGATAATGTAAGAATGGATAGGTAGATGTATAAATAACAGATACATTAATAGATAGATCAACAGTTTATAAATGGTTAGGTAGATATGTGATATATAGATAGATATAGGCAGGCAGGAAGGCAGGCAGGCAGACAGACAGATGAATGGTGTATAGAGAGGTGATAGGTAGTCAGGTAGATGCATACACAAAGAGACAGTAGGTAGCTGGGGAAGAGGACATCCATGTGTATGAGCTTATATAGAAAGAGAACAAGCCAGAAAACAGTGCACACAGGAGCCCCACTATCAAGTAAGAAGGAAGTGATTGGCATCCATCATGGTCCTCATTGCTGAAACATGATATTCACAGCTCTCTCAGGCACGTCCACTCTGTGAGCTGTTACCCTGTACTTGAACTTTGATTGTAGAGGGATACGCAGATCCTTCATTCCTGTCAAGACTGAACCTTCAGACAGCCTTGCTTCTGCTTCTGAGGCTTTCTGTAAATATTCACTGTGCAACCTGAGGTTCTGCAGGTCCATTGATCCTGGATAGGTTCACAGCATCCTCTTTGTTTAAACTGTCACACCACACAGCATCCTGGAAACAAGCCTTCAATGCATGAGCTCTTGAGGGGACATTTAGGATTTGAGCCATAGCGTAGGATTACAAATGTGTGCAGAAAGCCCCATGGGGTGATAGCCAGTGCTGGATAAGCTGTGACCCTTCCCTCTCAACCGCCTCCCTCTTTTGCTTTGGGACGCTGGTGACAAAACCATGCCCCTCTCAACCAGTTAGATTCCTGTCTGTGTACACCAACAAGTGTGAGTGAGGGAGCATGGGAAGCAGAGGGGGCAGGCTGGACACTTCCTGGTTTTCGTTCTCACAGTTTTGCCCCATGTGACCTTCTGTCTTGGCAGCAGTCTAGGATTTTTGTGGCTTGTAATTCTGTTTCCAGACACCGATTGTCCCAGAAGTATGGTGGATGGACGTGGCGAATATTTTACTTCCTGACAATGGGAAACACTGTAATTTGTGTTTCCAATTTCAGTCTTTTCTTGAACTTTCAGTATGTGGGGCGATGTTCTCACACAATGCTGGGCAGAGGCTAGCCTGGGTCGCATCTCTGCAAGTCTTCTCCTAACACATGATGTGCCGGCCTGAGCCAGCAGCAGTCCCCTTGTGCATGTCTCCAGATCTCATCTGCCAGATTTACCCCTGTTCCTCAGACCCAGTGTGCCTCCTAACTACCTTACCTCCTATACCATTTACCCCTGTTCCTCAGACCCAGTGTGCCTCCTAACTACTTACCTCCTATACCATTTACCCCTGTTCCTCAGACCCAGTGTGCCTCCTAACTACTTACCTCCTATGCCGGTTACCCCTGTTCCTCAGACCCAGTGTGCCCCCTCACTATGCACCTCCACACCTGTTCTGTCTTCTAGGCTTCAGGTATCTGTTTAAAGAAGGTCCAACATGATTTTTTTTTTGTAGTTTCTGCTCCCCTTAATGCTGACTGATTCAGCGCTAACCCCACAGTCTAAAAGACACTAGTTCAGACACAGCAGCTCTTCTCCACTTTCCACACTAAACCCGTGATTTCTCCTCACATCCCTTTGGAAGTAAAACGGCCCTGTGATTGTCCCTGTCCACTGGACAATTGTGTCACCAGAAATCATAAGGATAAGCAGATGGATTTTGTTTTCAGGTTGTGAACAGTGCCTTCCTTAACGCCAAATCGTGTCTAACAATAACATAACCGTCATGATCATATTAGCTATTTTATTTTCTTATTTGAGGCAGGGCAATCAGCCTCTATAATAAGCCCAACACACTCATTGGCTCATCAAGCTGGCCTTGGAGAGCATTGTTTCTTCCGTCTGATGTTTATGCTCTGTCTGGGATAAGTAGACACTTGTCCCTGTCTCCTTAGGAAAAGCTCCTATAACATATATGAACGGAGATATTTGCCAAATATGACTGTTGGTGAAAGACTAACCCACTTAAAAAGAGAAACAGATTTCCCTTTACATACTTGGATAAACCATGTTGCTTCTTCATTAATATATATCTAACCCCATTGTTGGACTCTGGCACTCCACATTGCTTCTGCACAAATGTGTGGGTGCACAGGACTTCTGGCTAGGTCTTCATTCAGTACAGCCTAATATAATAGGATTGATTCCAATACATTCATGGGTGACTCTTTTCTTCACTTACATTTTACTAACATTTTTAAATAATTATATTGGAATTATAGTATGATTACATCATTTACCTTTAACTTTCCTCTCTCCAAACCCTCCCATGTACCCTTCCCTCTTGCTCTATTTCAAATCCATGCCCTGATTTTCTTCAATTTTTTCTATACACACAGTATGTGTGTGTTCCTAAATATATAAATACAGCCTGCTCAGTCCATTTAATGTTACATTTTAATTATTTTATTTCCTTCCAAGAGTGTGTGGCAGTCTCCTCTCCTCATTCTTTCCTTTGAAAATGATGTTAACAATAGATTTCCATTCTTCACTTGTGAAAAGTAGTCAGATTAAATCTGAATAGATTTTATGTCCTTGTCAGTAACAGGAAAAGAAATTATAATAGCCTCTTGGGATTTAGCAATTACTTTTAATAATATATATATACTTAAACTCTATATTTTAATATTTTTACTATATGCAAAATTCTACAATTTAAGAAACCTATAGCATGCTACTGCAGGAGGCAATTTTAGCCTCGGGCTATATATTATTGACTTCTGAAATTATAATCATAGTCTTTAGTCTCTTGTTATATACACTATATACATTTAATTATATAGGGTAGATGGCATCTTGTGACAGAAATGTAGGAGCCTTTCAGGTGTCTTAAGAGAACGTCTATTGTATCTAGTTGAAAAATAGCATGAAATCTGAAGCATCTCTCAGACCATGTAGTTATTTTTGCTCCACTCAAAGGCCATTTGTCAGCACTCACTGTTTACCATGACAACTTAGGCATGTCCCTGTTAAAGCAGAGGATCCTGGTGAGTTAGCTCATTGTTTGATGGCAACTGGTTACTTCACACTGTTCACAAATGCCACCCAAGTCCTAGGTGCCCTGTGCTCCTTGATGTCTATCCCCCTCAGCCAGAAGGTGTTTGCTGACACTTGGGAACGAGCAGATGGCAGCGTTGGGGTGGCCTCGTGCTGTCTCTCCGTTCACCAGAACACACTGTTGGAAGCGATTGCCTTCCTTTCTTGAAAGCTCCTTTTACCTGCTGCAAGCACACAGCACACTTCATTCTGTAACACTTGTCAAAATGTCATGAAAGTTTAGAGAAAATAGAGAATTTTAATGTAAAACCTCACGCAACCCGCTGCCACTGTTCCCCCAACCCCGGGCTGCCTTGCCAGCTTCTCATCAGACTGACCTCGGCACAGCGCAGATCAAGGGAGCGTGGCCATCGCTCTCAGGAAAGTGGCTGGTGTTCTCCCAGAGACGACAGTCACAAGACAAAGAGCATGCTCATACCCCAGCAACGCACTGACACTGCATATCTGCATGCCCACCACAAGCCCTGGACCTTAGGGTCTGCCCGAGCAGCTAACTCACAGTGTGAGGAGTGTGCTTTGTCCCTGTGAGACAGGAGTCACTGTGCTGGATACAGGGAGACAACGTCTTATTTTAGAATTACACGTTTTGATTTGTTACATTTCAACAATGTAACAAAAAACAGAAGGAGCTTTTACTACTGACCAGCTTGTAAATTAATGAGCAACCACAGTCCCACTCTAGATTGTTCTAGATGTCACATAAATACAATATGTTCTGATCATCGTTTACTAACCATCTCATAATGAGCCCTAGGGTTTATTAGTACTATTCCAGGTATATTGCTAAATCGATTGCTGCAAAGCATAGAGTGGGAGACAAAAGCCAGGTGCCTTACAGTGCAAAGCAGAAGACAATGGACACTTTAACTCTAGCGTATGCACCAAGGAACATTTCATGTCTTACTAAGCATTATGACCTAATCTTGACTCTTTGACTTTATGTCACATGAGTTCCTGTGTGACATATTTAGCAGAAATAAAACCTACAGTAAAAGCCCTACCGACCACTTTCATGTCAGGATATCTAAAGTAACCAATTTTTCCTGGAAAGGTCAAACCAATTTCAAACTCATTTTCATAGGTTTCAAATACTTAATAATAATTATCCTACCTGCAAGATACATTACATTGCCTATGTAGGGCATGGGCAGATGGGATTTTTCTTACAGTTTTTTGGTTTGTTTGGCGCGCGCGTGCGCGCACGCGCGCGCGCGCGTGTGTGTGTGTGTGTGTGTGTGTGTGTGTGTGTGTGTGTGTGTGTGTGTGTTGTGTGTATGTGTGTGTGTGTGTATGTGTTTGGACAGCCAATAAAATTGCAAATATAAAAACCACATGGTTTTCTGCTAAGAGGTTTTCTAGACTTGAAAATTTGTCTTCGAAAGTATAAATGACCATGATGGAAACAACAGATATGTTCTTAGGAAGCTCTGTGAATCATCCATATATATCTAGCAACATGGAACCCTCCAATCTCCCTTTTCCAGGAGGGAAGGAAAAGTCTGCTGCACCCATGAACCCACAGTTGCTTAAAAGTGAAGGCTCCCAAGCCACCCCACATTCCCACATCCCCCAAGGTAAAGTGAATAGAAAATTTCTTAATAAAGAAAAATGAAAAAAAAAAACTACCTACCTATACTTAACTCACAAAGAGAAAAGCATAAAGATGCTCTCAGACTTAGACTAACAAATAAAACATTGCAAATAAGAAAAAGAAGTGAAGGCTCTTGTCTGTTATTAATAGCATGATGGGCTAGATGTTTACTCAACTTTATCCTAAGAAGAAAAATGAAATCTCTAAGTTAAAACTATAAGCTGGATTTTTAGATAACAGTTCTTTCTCCAGTGCTCAAGAATTGGTAGCATTAGGAATGTGAAAAGGACCATCTTATAAATTACCAAAAGTGAATTTTCAGATTCAATCAAATTCCGATAAAAATCTCCATGATATTCTTCACAAAAATAGGCAAAAAAATCTTGCAATTAATATAAAAACTCAAATGACCTCAGATAGCCAAAGCAACCCTGAGGCAAAAAGAATAATGCTGAAGGGATCAACATACTTGACCTCAAGTTATTCTTCTGAGACATAGTAACAAATTTAAAAAAATATGCTATTTGCTCAAATCCATATGTGCAGATCAATGGAGTAGAACAGAGAACTCAGATAAAGTCAATGTAATCATATCTACCTGGTTTTCTGTAAATCTATCTACCAGGTTTTCTACAAAGAGACTGAGAATAAAGATGACATCTTCAACAGATGGTGCTGGGAACACTGGATGTCTCTGAGTAAAAGAATGCCATTAGACCCTTGTCTTTCACCCTGAAAAATAACAAACAACTCCAAACAAAACAAGACCTCACTGTGAAGCCTGTAATTCTGAAACTGTTTGAGGCAAAGGTGGGGAGCACTCTGCGTCATGTAGGCACAGGAAAAACCCTTTCAATAAGTCTTCATTCATTCAGGAACTAATTAATGCCAACAATAGACAAGTGGAACTAAAATACTTTGATATACAGCAAAAGAAACAACGCATCAATTGAAAGGAGAAAAATCTTCAGCAGCTATAAATCTGATAGAAGATTAATGTCCAGAACATACAAAGAGCTAAAACAAAACAAAAACAAAGAATCAAGAAAGCGAATGATGGGGACTCAGCAGTTTATAGCACTTGCTCTTCCAGAGGACTCAGGTCACTCTCCGCACCTACATGAAGCAATTTAAGGGTGCCTGTAACTTTAGTACCATGGTCTCCCATGCTCTCTGGCCTCCTTTGGCACCATGCAAACACAGGGTACACAAAAACTTACACACATACACACACACACACAGAGAGAAAGAGAGAGAGAGAGAGAGAGAGAGAGAGAGAGAGAGAGAGAGAGAGAGAGAGAGAGAGATTAAATAAAACAAATGATCCAATTAAAATGGGCTACAGGGTGATCACTTAGTATTGGGTAGAGGATGGGATGTCTTGTCCCTGAAGAAGACAATTTCTACTACTCTCAACATCTCCCAGTTGCCGATAATTCTTTGTCTAGGGTTGAGATTTTACAAGCTTTCTTCTTTCAATGTCAGCATTGATATCTTTGTACAGGTCTTGTGCAGACAGCCTTATTGATGAGACATCATGGATGTGCCCTCTCTGTCATTTTTAGGAGACACAATTTCACAGCAAATTTCCTGTTCTGTTCCTCTGGCTCTTACAATCTTTAAAACCTCTCTTCTGAGACAATTTCTGAGTTCTAGGTGCAGGAATTGGGCTGTAGATGTATCAGTTGGCCTGCACCCCATACCATCTTTTGTTCTCTGATTTTTAATCAGTTGTGGTTTTTCAGTAATAGTCTCTGCCCAATGCAAAGAGAAGTTTCTTTGATGAGGGGTAAGCACTTCATTTATCTGTGGATATAAGGATAAATATTTAAAACATAGTTAGGAATTTTATACTATTTCAATAAAGTCGTGGTTGCAAATTCTTCTCCAAGATTCACAACTTTACTATCCCTGGGTAGTTAGGTAGGTTTCTCATAGCAAACACGGTTTCCCTCTTGCTGAGCAGGCCTTAGTTCTAATTACTGAGTTATTTATTACTGCCAAGGTATGTGTTCCACTATTGCCTCATTGAGTTATTGTGCCATACTGGGTAATTTTTTTTTTTTTTGTGGTTCATAGGCATTATAGCTGGGTAGGAATATTAGTTCCTTCTCTCCTTTGGAAGCTTGCATGGAAATCTTCTGATGCCCTAAAGGCTAGTCCTTAAAGTAAGGAGGTTTTCAGGTCAGATCCAGCTCAGATCTTCTGGGTCCTATAGTGTGTGTGTGTGTGTGTGTGTGTGTGTGTGTGTGTGTGTGTGTGTGTGTGTGTAATGACAATCAAAGAATAAGAGGCCATAAGTTTGAGAGAGATCAATAGGATGCACGGGAGGGGTTGGAGCAAGAAAGAGAAGGGGATAAATGATGTAATTATATTATAATTTCAAAAAATAAAGTTATTATTAAAGGGGCCCTACAGATTTGAATAGATAACTCCCACAAGAAGAAATACCAAAAAAGGTGAGAAATATTTTTAGAAGTGTTCAGCATTCTTAGCTATCAGGGAAACTAAATTAATGCAACTTTGAGATTTCATCTTGTGCTGGTCAGAAGGGCTAAGATCAAGAAAACATCTAACAACATAAAGTGGTGTGGGTGAGAAAAGGGGGAGATTATTCACTGTTGGTGGGGTGCATGGTACATCCTGTATGGAAATCAGTGTGGATTTCTCTTCTTCAAAGAGACATAAATAGAGCTGCCATACGGCCCAATGCTACCACTCCTGGGCATATACACAACGGACTCCACATCCCACTACAGAGACACTTGATGACCCATGTTCACTGCTGCTCTAGTCACAGTAGCTAGGAAATGGATTCAGCCTAGATAACCAGCAGCTGATAAATAGATAATTAAATTCCATACACTCAGACAATGGAAGTCTATTCAGCTGTGAAGAAAATTGAAGTTGTGAAATTTGCAAATTATTGAATGGAATTGGAAAAAATTATACTGAGAGAAGTTACCTAGACAACAAAAGAAAAATGTCTTATGTTTTCTCTCAAATGTAGTTCCTAGCTTTAAATCTTTAGATATGTAGAAACCAGGGGAGCAGAGAGAAACTAACATCTCTAACATCTCTCTCTCCCTTCCCGCCTTGTGTGTGTGTGTGTGTGTGTGTGTGTGTGTGTGTGTATGTGTGTGAACATGTGTGAGTGTTTAGAGTTGCCCTACATGAAGGATAATGCTCATCCCCCAAAGCCATTGGCTATCAAATAAAAAAGTTCAATTCCAGGCCGGATACCCTTGTCAAGTTGTTGGTCAGGGTGGTCCTGGAGACCTCCAAAATAATACAGTCCATTGCCATTGATCTTTTGTATCCACTAGAACTTGATGCTAAGACCCCATCACTGAAGACACCACACACATCACAGGATGTGAAGAAATCAAGCTGGTATTGACCTGGAAGCTTCCACCTTCTTGCTTTTATAGCCCCAAAAGACACTTTGTGGGATGCTGGGTAAGAAAAACCATGAAGAACCTTGCCCAGCTGTGAATCTAGCTCTGTGCTATGATAATGGCCAGCCAGGCAGGGTGTGCACACAGGTGCAGCCGTGGTATGAATGAGTAACCAACAGCACGCTCATTGAATTCGTGGCCCACTACACAGGAAAGAACTTATGCCTGGTATTGTAAACCTTGCTAAGAAGCTGAGGGAGGTCAAGGGCCCTATTACTACTATTTTGCTAAAGGGACAAAGCATTGGCCTGCCTTCTGAATACTCATCCTTGTATCCACAGACAAGCGCAATTCTCACCCCTCAACTCAGAAACGCCTTTATGTCAAAGCTGGCGGCTAATACAAAGATTCCCAGTTTACCATAGTGCAAAGAGTAAGTGATATGAGTGCTCAACCCTAAGTGGAATATCAATAACACACACAGACACATAGACGACACAGACACAGACACACACACAGACACACCTACTTTAGGGAACATCATGGAAAGGGGGCAGAATAACTGGAGAGGGAGAAGCTCATGAGTCCCCACCCCTGTCTGAAGAGTTCCCCATAGTTGATGGTATCTGGGGGAAGAAGAGTCAATTTTCTTCTGTGATGTGACCCATCATAGGATTCCCATGCTCCTGTGGGTGGTGCCCCATACCTTTGTGCATACTGGCAGCACTTATTAGACTCAATAGTTGTGAAAAGCAAAGCTAGAGGGCTGGGGAGACAGCTCAGTCATTAAAGTCCTTGGTGATCACAGTCATCAGGACCTTATTTTGATCCCTAGCACTCACATAAAAAAAAAACCTAGGCAGGGTGATGCACCCCTGTAATTGTAGCACTGTGGAGGCAGGGACAAGAGGCTCCCTGGGGCTCACAGGACAGCCAGTCTAGATCAATCAAGGAGCTCCAGGTTCAAGGAGAGACAGCCTCAAAAAGTAAGGTGGAAAGTGCTTTGAGAAGTCATCCAATATTGATCTCTGGCTTCCATATATACACAGACATAAACACACACATATACTATACAAGCATAAACAAAAAAAAGTAAAGTTAATAAAATTAACTAGACCAACATAGAAAACAGATTGGTGAACTGAGCGCAGAAATGGATTTGCCCTGAAGCCAGCTGTCATACTGGAGAGATCTGTGTGGTGAGATACACAGATATTCAGTGTTGTGGGTTCAGGTTAACTCCAGGACCATTAGGGTAGACAGTCCAATAGAGATTCTTCCCCCATAGGTAGTGTCTGCTTCTTCAGATTAAACATCAATAGAAAATGCACTCACAAGCTTCCTCAGAAGAACAAGGAGCGTCATTTATTAAGGTCATGCAAGAGGGTGACATGGAAGCCAAGATGACAGTGCCATTGTTATAGGCCTTGGGTTCAGTTCTGATCCAAACGCTGTGCTTTGGGAACTGCCTCTGGCCATCCTGTCTAGGAAACTCTGTTGGATGCAAATTCAGCTACTCTCTGCAAGGATCTCCTTGCCCCTGGCCTCTGCTGCCTGCATCAATAAGACGTCAAAGCAAATATTCGGCCCACACTCAAATAGAACCAAATGTAACTGATTTCTTTCCCACAGAAAAGCCATGTAAACTCATAGAGAGAAAATCAAAGAAGTATAACAAGATGTTGGGTTTCTCAAAGATAGACATGCCTCATGAACAGATGAACAAGTTTGAGAATAAATGGGGAAAGGGACTATAAAAGTTGAAAAGATTTGAAAAATGATGAAGTAGAACCTCTGGCACATATTGAACATATACACACTAAAATTAAAATGTCAATGGGCAGGCTTGAGGACAAGCTGGAGAGACAGATGGGATTTACCTTCACTGCCTGCTCTGTCACACTCCATGCGGAGCTCTCGCTGAATCTGGGCACATCCTAACCCTCCCAGGGGTAACAGAGCTGCCACCACCGATGAAGGGAGGTAGCAGGACGTTGACAGGAGACCGTGTAGGAGGAAAGAGAGAGGACGAAAAGAACAGACAGTGAGAAGGGGAGTGAGCGTGGAGTGGCAGGAACGGGGGTGGGAAGGAGTCACCCTGCCATGGGGAAACCGGAGACACCACTAAGCAAAGAATACGGTACAGAAAAAAGAAAAAAATTAAAAGAACACACTGTTATCTTGTTTGCTTTCTCAGATTCTAAATGTGGATGTCTGCAGATGAGACAACAGTTACCCCACCATGAAGTTATGAGGCAGAGCATTTCCCGATTGTGGTGTCAATGGGAGAAGGGAATCTCCAAACACATGGGTTCCTGGGCTTGCTTTAATAAAGAAGCTCAGAACAATGGATGTTGTCTGCATGCCCAAGTGATGCAGGTAAACATAGGGAATAGTGCAGCCACCAGACCTCCCCTTGGTGTGGGCTATGCTTGCTGCCCCACAGTTGGCAGCCTGAGACCATTAACTGCATGACTGCCCACACACACCCCATCTCTACACAAAGCAACTAACAACCTGTTAGCAACCTATGATCCCCATTTACACACAGCTGTGGACACACCCATCTCTGAACAATTGGTTGAGTTTCTCCTGTCTTTAATAGCCACCAAACTTAGACTCTATTCAGTCTTGCTCCACCTATGTCCAGGTACAAGGGTAGGGAGAATCTTTGAGTACATGTGCAATAAGGTCAACTGAGTCTCAACGTTTAGGGAGAATCCCCTATTTACCATGTTGGTAGAAAAGAAGATACCTTGGTCTTTCAATCAAGGTAAAGAACCACCCACAAACAAACTCTATCACTTCAATACTTTAAAAGGAAGCTCCCAAAAGTACTCAAGCCCATGAGCACCTTCACTCATGTGACCTACTGTCAATCTTGATAGTACATGCCTTTCTAATCTATGCTATCACTTTGTTTTGAATAAAAATTCCCATGACACCTTGCAAGTCCATGTGAATTTATTTCAGTCTTGACTAGGAAGCCAAGAATCTGTCAGCACCTGGCTCAAACCCTGACCACTGGGTACCATGGGACCTGCACATCTGAACCTCCAGGGGAGAATCTTGAATCTGTTCTGATTGTTGCCAGAAGTCCTTGGAGGCACCATGACATCTTTTCCCACGTTGTTACTTTCTCTCCTGTGTTCATCATTCTTAGTGCTGAGACAGTCCCTATCATTAAAGACACCCGTTACAATGAACTATGACCCAATATAACAAGAGACCCTATTTCCAAGTAAATTCACATACTGGGTTCCTACAAGTATGGATTCCAAAACACGTAGTTTTGGAGACTCAAAAACTCAGTTGCTATTTAACAACACCAGGAACTTTGACAGAAATTTAATTAAAGGAATATATAGAAACCTAAAAATAAAAATATAAACATAATGTCAGGTTATGATAGCGGGTTGCTCAGACTTTCCACTGCTGTGACAAAGGCTGGCTGGAAACAACGTTGAAGGCAGATGAGTAGGTACCAACTTCAGCTTTAGAGGGTTCAGTCCTTGACAGGAAGGCTGTGGCAGAGTGCAGTGGCTCACTTCACAATGGTCAGGAGCAAAGAGAGGGAAAGCTTGTGCTATTAAATGTAAATGTAAAAATTATATATGTTTAAATGTAAAAAAACTATATTTTTAATTATTTTACCTATTATTGGGTTAGTGCCTTTTAACTCATATCAGAAGTCAAATGGTTTGAAATATTTTCTGATTGTATAGAGATGGAGGCTGGCCTTTTCTAGCAAAAAAAAATATAAAATTACAAAAATTATAAAATTACAAAAAAATAGGATCCCCCTGCCAGGATAACAAGTCACCGCAAAGACCACTATGTCTGGATAGCCAATCACTGGAAAATAATACTTCCGTATTTGTCTGCAAAGATCCCTCTGGGAAAGCTTCACATTCGAGGAAAATAGCTCTACCTTCACCAAAATGGGTGGACATCAGGCATCCACTGAGGATGTTTAGTTCAAACATACCCTCCTTCCCCCAGGGCCACTCCATCACCTTTTCCTGCCATGGAGCATGCCCTCTCTTTGTCCTCAGGCATTTGTATTCCAGATGGATTATTGTAGTAGATTTCTTGGGTCACCAGCTTGGACTCAGCCCACCAGTGACTCCTTCTTGTAGCTGTGCCAAGCAATTCCTGTAATCTCCTCACATGTGCATTCCACGTTGGCACATTTCTACCCTGACACTGATGGGGTTCTAAGGTTCTTTTTTCAGATAAGACCTACGCAGCAGTTTAAGAAGTCGGTGATTTTAAGGATGTTTAAGCTAACAGTGGTAAAAGAAGATTTTTAACTAAGTGCTGAGTGCCGTTGGAATGTGGGCAACTGTATTGTTCAACAACCAATGGGAATTAAACACAATAAAAAGGTAGAGTTTCCACGCCAGAGAATACATCTGAGTATATTATCAAGAATATAGAAATGGACTGGAGAGATTGATCAGCAGTTCAGAGGACTGGCTGCTCTTTCAGAGGTAACAAGGTCTGTTCCCAGCAGTGACATTGGGCAGCTCACACACACACCTGTAACAGGTCTAGGAGATCTGGTGCCCTCTTCTGGCCTCTGCAGGTGACTGTACTTAGGTGCACACACTTGGACACCAATGCACACACTGTACACATAAATAGAAAGAAAGAAATAGACTACAGATGAAAAGTCACATGAGCCACTGAAAATGTTTGAAGGGTGTATTAGACAAAGAGCACTTGAAACCCCAGAACTGAAGAGGCCATGGGGAAAAGTTGAGGCTTTGCACCATGAAGAGAACTCAGAAGAGTTTACTTTTGAAAGTGCAGCCCAATTGCAACGGAAGACCCTGGTTTTGGAGATGCCAGGACCATGGGATGACCACCAAGAATAGCAACAGCTGTGGAGTGGAAACAGTTGGAGCCTAGAAGACAAGCTGTGTGTGCTGCAGAGGGCAGGGCCGGAGAAGTGACCTAGGCCCTTTGAAGGAGCCCAGAAGATGGTGAGTGAATCCCAGATAATTGGACATTGACTTTTTTTACACTGTTGGAGTTTGGGTTTGCTTTGATCACATTGTGACTGTGCCCTGGCTCTTCCCTCTTGAAGTAAGAAAGTGTTTAACTTAATTTTGATTTTTATAAGAACTCACAGTTGAGAGATTTTGAACTTTTAAAAAAGATTTTGGATTTTTAAAGAGACTGGCTCTTTTTTTTAACGGAAACTGACTTCCTTCAACAATGAACTTCAATGTGGAAGTATAAGGCAAATAAACCCTTTTCTCCCCAAGTTGCTCTTGGTCATGGTGTTTCATCACAGCAATGTTCATCCTGACTAGAATAGACTAGGCCATTCATTATTTTCAGAAATTTGGGAATTACACATAATGGAGAAGCTTTAAGAGTCTCGCACATCTCTGATGGGCGTGGAGTTGATGCTGATCGTATTTCCTACTCAGCAGTTTGGATGCAATGCTCTTCTATGAAAAGTTAAGCAACTCAAGAAGTGCTCACTACTTTGTAAATACCCTGCTGATTTTTACTCCTTGAGAAGGGACCAGTATAAGGGCCTGATTGCTATGAGAGGGAATCATTTCTGTGTCCAGTCTCCAGTCTTTGCAAGTTTTATTATTCTTAAAAAAATGGGAGATGATAGTATTTTTTCTCATCATAAACCCCATTTGCAGGGAGATGGTTCAGTGGGTAAAGCACTTGTCACGTAAGAATAAGGACCTGAGTTCATATTCCCCACACCCACATAAAATGCCGGGCAGAGACCAAGTGACTGTAATCTCAATGCTAGGAATCAAATACAGGAGGATCCTGGGGCTCTCTGGCCAGCCAAGCTAGCCAATCAGCAAGCTCCAGGCTAGCAGAAAGAGGGTCTTTCATTATATTAGGTCATAATTCACTGTAACAAATGCCTTTAAGAATAGGGAACATCGTGACACCAAGACAGATGAGCACCCGGGAGAGATCGACAACATTGGAAAAGCATGTCATGTTACCCTCAAGGACCTCAGGCAACAGAGGAATTTGAAGATGCAGGGTTCTTCCATGAGTCTCAGATGTGCAGTTGCCATGGTATCCAATAGTTGGGTCTAGGCAAGGTGCTGAAGGTTCTTGGCAAATAATATGGTGAAGAGTGATAAAGACATTATGGTGGTTTCAATGAGAATGACCCCCATAGATTCATATGTTTGATTGCTTGGTCACCAGGGAGTGGTACTGTTTGAGGATTAAGAGGTGTGGCCTTGTTGAAGTAGGTGTGACTTGTTGGAGGAAGTGTGTCACTGGGGGTGGTCTTTCAGGTTTCAAAACCCATGCCATGTTCAGTCTGCTTCTCTCCCTCTCCCTCTCCCTCTCCCTCTCCCTCTCTCCCTCTCTCTCCCTCTCTCCCTCTCTCCCTCTCTCCTCTTCTCTTCCTGTTGATAAGAATGTAGCTCTCAACTACTTTTCATCACCATTCCTGCCTGCATGTTGTCATGATGGTAATGGGCTAACTCTGAAACTGTAAACAAGCCCACAATTAAATGTGTTCTCTTTTAAGAGTTGCCTTGGTCATAGTGCTCTTCACAGCAATAGAGAGGTGACTAAGACAGACACTGAATATTAACCCTTCACACACACACACACACACACACACACACACACACACACACACACACACACTTTCCTTCTTATATTCTATCATCTCTTTCCCTTCAGTTCTACTTCATTCTGTCATATATCAAGTATTTTTCCATCTTCAAAACTTGGTCTGCTTATCCTTTTTTTCTGCCTTCCCTTCACAACTAGTCCACAAATACGTTCAGGGTCTAATCCCCAAGACCTCTCTTCACAGGGTCCTGCTTATCTTTTGCCGTCTGTTTTCAACTTTGCTAACATTTCCCACGTAGCATCTCTGTTTTGCATTTGCTCCCATTTAGTGATATGAACATTTTTTTCTTCCTGAGGACATCGAGAAGCTACATTGTTCACAGAAACTCCACTTCAAAAACACACATTTCCCATCTTCTCTTGGCATATGCTCTCATTGCTTTTTGTGGCAATATTTTTCCATATATCCCAGTTGGATTTCTCTCTGTTTACTCAACAACACAAAAAGACATCTATTTTGATTGCTAAGTCTTCTCCCCTCTCCCTAGAGCATCTTTTCAGGCAATACCAGCATGCTATGGAGAGAAAAGCAGAGCCAAAATGATACACAAATATTTTGACTTGTTCACAGTGGCCTGCTGGGACCATTCAGCAAGACTGGTGCTCAAAATGGTCTTGAAAAATCTCCATGTTCAACAAAGTCTATGCCTGTTTATCTGCTTACACACATACACATCGTTTCTCCACTAAGTCAGGCATTTTCCTCTGCCTGAACCCTCTGTAACTGTACCTCAGTTATTCCCTTTCTTGTGGATGCAGAACTGTATAAACACAATGGTTTATTCACTTCTATCATTGTATCATTTTCATATCTCAAAGTGGCTCACTGGGAGAATCTTTTCATACATATCTAATGACTCTGTATATTCTATTTTTACAAAGCATAGTATGTATTGTAATTGCAAACATATAAGACCAAATGGTGTGTCTCTCACAAACATATGTCTTGTTTTGTATTTCAACAAAATGTGCAATATTACCAATACCCCTGAAGGGAAGTTGTGCATGTGGAATATTGGATGTGTAGATATCCATGAGCATTTGGCAAGTGGATAAAACCTTATGAGGTATGAAGAAATCCCTTTGGATAAACTAAATTATTAGTTGAAAAGGCAGGCAAAATGCTTGAATGAAAAAAATTTCAATTTGAGAAATATATTGGAAGAAGTATAAAATAAAATTACAATTTTCCTAAGTTAAAATGGAATGTGTGTTATGTGACTGGACCATAAAAGATACAGGGTTTGTCAGCTCATTGTCATATCCACTAAGAAGACCCTTTGGCAATGACAGAAATGGGATTATCACACAAACACCATCATTATCACCACCACAATCCCCATCAGCATCACCGTAATCAGCATCATTGTCACCATTACCATCATCAACACAATGGCCATTAATATCGTCATCAACATCACAATCTCACCATAACCAATACTATTGCCACCATATCATCACCATCACCAGCTCATCATTGCCATTATTATCATCATCATTACCATTAACACCATCATTATCTTGTTTTCCTTGAAATGTTTGGTTTTAAAAATGTCTTGTATTGTTTATTCTGTGAAATTTTCCTCCAAGTTCTTGGTGTGGTGATACTCACTTGCAATTCTAACACTCAAGAAGTTGAAGCAGAGCATTACAAGTTCAAGCCTGTTGTGGACTACAGAGCAAGAAGTCCTGCTCTGAAAAACCTAACGATGACGACGATGGAGATGATGGTGGTGATGATGGTGATGATGAAGATAGGTAACGAATACTGTCACAGATTTTTTTTAAATGTGACCTTGGTGATTGACTTATGTCCTTCTGATAACTTTCCTACTGGAACAATAGAAGAACATATCAAGGAGAAGCTGTAGTGTGGTTTTATTTTCCATCTCTGAGTGGCAAGGAGCTACAGAAATATGGAATGTGGTGACTCTAAGACCACCTGGTGCCAGGCTCAGGACTTCATCATTCTCCTTCTGTCAAGGATTTAATTTCACTTTAGCACTTGAAACTATCAGAGGTTTGTAAGGAGAGGTGTGCCCTTGTAAATCTGCTCCAAGGACATACGATTGAAACATGGGAAGAAATGACTATGGCTTCGAATACAGTTTTGGTAAGGTATGCAAACCCAGCAGACTATTTTCTGTGTTTATCCAACAGAAAGCCTGCTCAACTGACAGATCACACACAAGACATAAAGACTTGTCAGTATGGTTTCAGAATTTTCCTGGATTCAAGAAAGGAATGCAGCAGGCTGGAGGACATGATGCCAAGTAGGGTATACCATGTATGAAAGGTGAGTACCACATCTGCTGTCACTGTGGAAGATTCAACAAAGACTAGAAAGTGCAATCCTGATTCCTAGGGATAAAGAAAGATGTTGGGGGATGGTTGTATTTGATCATATACTAAATGCATATGTCGATGTATAACATTGAGCTCCATTAATATGTACAATTAATTCAAGTAAATCTAAATAAACCATTTTTAAAATATGGGTGATATTTATTGAGATGGTGATCACACAAAGAGCAAATCTGAAAAAGGAAATCAAAATGTGTGAGGCTTTAGAGGTGTTGGTTAGTTGGTTGGTTTATTGGTTGATGTGGTGTGGGTTTTTTGAGACAGTATCTAATACCGAAGCCTAGATTACTCTGTACCTCAAAATGTAGTCCAGGCTAGCCTCAACTTCATGGGAATTTGTCTGCTTCTCCCTCCAGAACTGTAATTCTTCAAGCACTTTTGGGTCCATGTTACCTACTGTAGATGACCCCAAACACTAGCATGGTAAGGAAGAAAGAGAGCCTGATGAAGAAAGACTTTTAAGAAGTGATTAGCTTCCCTAGAGTGATGAGTGGTTGAAGAGGAGGAGGAGGAGGAGGAGGAGGAGGAGGAGGAGGAGGAGGAGGAGGAGGAGGAATCCATAACTGGTCTTGGTGTCTGTAACATCAGTCATAACTCTGGGTAGATCTTTAGAAATAATAACACTGTAGCATGGGAACTGGAGACGTGTGCAGAAGTCTCTTGTATCTAATGGCACTGAGGACTAGGAGCTTATAATGGAGCCACAGCTAAGAAAGGGGCTGCAGAGTGGGTTTTATGTAATCAGGGGTACAAATAAAAGGCTTTTAGAAACATAGATGCCAAACCTTAAGGTATGGACATTGGCATATAGCTACGTAAGTTTCTAGAAAAATTATGATATAGTTTGTGTTTGCCATCAACTAAAAATGAAAGCTGGGGAAAAGGTGTGAGAAAGGCCAGTAAAATTGCATTAAATAGCCAACAGAGCATCTATCATCTGTGGCTGTCTGTTGGATCATGTGAAGACCCAGTGACTTTCAAAAGAAAGGCTGATAATTGTTGCTCTTGCTAACATGCTATGAGCTAGGGATGGTTGGTTGCAGAGAAGATCTGTGTTCAGTATGACTCATTCACAGGTGAGGGAGCAGCTGTCCATGTGGTTGGTGAGTCAAGATCCCAGCCAGGGGTGTGGGCTGCAGGCTTCAGCTCCTGTCCATGTGACTGCTCCATAGGTTGTACGGGGCTTGCCAAATTGTGAGGTCTGGATGCTGAGTTCAAGCATCCAAATAATAGCTCGTGGACCCTGTGTTACCTTGTCTGTTAACCTTCACATCACAAGGAGTCGGGTTATCAGCAGTCCGTGGGACAAGGCAGTCCCAAAGACTCAGCCAGTTTCAAGGTCTCCTAGCTCCGTACGGAAATGTATTGTCCTGGTTAGCTTTAACTACCAACTAGCCACAACCTAGAGTCACCAGAGAAGTGAAATCAGTTGTGGAATTGATTAGATCAGATTGGCCTATGGCATGTGTGGGCAGGATTATCTTTATTTTTAATTGACAGAGGAGTGGCAAGCACACTGCAGGCAGCACTATTCTTGAGGCAGATGCTCCTGAATTGCAGGAGAATGCTAACTGAGGCTATGTTGGCCTGCCACCAAGCGAGCAAACAGCATCTTCCATCATTGCTACCACAATTCGGCTGTGAAGTAAGCTCCTTCGTCAGAGATGATGCTGTCTGGAATAACAGGCAGCCTTACCTCAAGTTCCTGCCTTGACTTCCCTAACGATGAGAGGATGACTGAAACTGTAAGCCAAATAAGCCCTTGCAACCACAAAGTTCCTTTAGGTCAGGATATTCATCATAGGAACAGAGGTAAAACTAAACAAGGCAAAATGCTCCAGATCATAAGTGTGCGATGAATTTGTCACACAATATTGCCTGAAAGAGTGACTCCCCTAGATGGCATGTGAACACCAAATGGTCTGAACTCTACTGCGATTAATCATAGTGTGTTTAAAAGATTTTAATGTAAGCATGTATTTTGCTACCCACATTGGAAAATAAGATTCTTGTTTGTTCTAGATACTCACAGAAATTTCAAGTAGGCTTCGGATTTTCCTGTGTGGGGGTCCTCTTTTCCTCTCAGCCTGTTGGCTACCAGGTAGAGAGGGCAAGAGGCATTAGAAGTGACAGAAAGCTTTGTATGTGGCCCATGAGCATGAATGGAGACAGTCCTCTGGGATACAGACTTCTGTGAATCAGCTCAACTTTATTCCAGAGTATAAGGAATTATATAGGACTGGGGAGCCTGGAGACAAACCCTAATTTGCATTAAGTGGCACACTTCTATCAGAAGACTTTGTATGTGGCAGAAGGGTCCTATCAAAATGGCTAGAGCACTTGCCTAATTACCATGTGGGTCATCAGCAGAAGAGCATTTGCAGGTAACTGCGACTATGTCAAGGGTCACCCTTGAAATAAGTCAGGCATCCTGGGCCTAGAGACATCCTCCAGATAAGGCTGGGTAGAGAGCAGGAAGCTTTGCTGGCAAGGGAAGGAATTTCTATATTGCCAAGCTTAGAGAAAGCTTCCAGGCTATGGTAGACTGTGACTTCTACCAGCTAGCAATGTCTATTGAGAGCCGCTGGTAGCTAAAGACCATGGGAGTATACAGCAGGTGACAACTAGAGTTCAGAGGGTCAACTTATCAGAACTAAGGGTTCTGTTAGAAGAAACCATAACACAAGGCATTATGGAATTACTGCCTTTTGAGTGAATTGGCTGTTTCTTGTTGTAAACTTCGTTGTGCAATAACAGCCATGATTCTCCCCATTTACCATGCATTTCCATGTTATGTGTACATGTAATCTCATGATTGCATCTCAATCTTGGGCACAACTTTCCCTATACATTTGGGGTAATTGGATAACTGTCCCCAGCTGTGTTTATTTTTCATTAACATATATCTGGCCAAGGCCATTCTCCAGACAAAAGTATTTCAACAAAGATATCCTTTTATCCAAGGACAAATGCAGGCAGATAAACATTAGCTCATCTCACTTACAGAGAAAATAACTACTAACAATTAAATCCTCAACTCTTTACCTTCATCCCAGGTTATTTACACAAGACCCTAATTTAAAAGATTTACTGCTTACATTTCTGGGATGATGTTTTAACCACTTGCTATTACTGAGTTAAGGTAGTTATTTCTCACTGACGTATATGGACTCCTAACATTTTACCTAACCACTTCTAGACTATAGTTTGAGCACATAAATTACTTTTTAGAATTCCCTAATTGATCTTAGCCTTTAGTTAACCCTACCAGAAAACTCCCCTTTAGTCACTCCCCCTTTTGGGTTGTAATTGGAAGCTGACAATTATTGCTTTATGTGTGGGTCCTTATCACCTCTCTCTGTGACCCTGAAAACTTCAAGCCTCGCATTGCTTTGCCAAAGAATTACTGTGTGGGTCTATATACTGGTTCTCTGAGAGCACTGGGAGGATTGATGGAGAAGAACAGAGATGAGGACGGAGATGGAAAGAACTAGGTAGAATGATGAGAGAACAGCAGAAGGGATGAAGAGCAGAAGGGGCTGAGAGGAGCTAAGATTGAGAACAGAAAAGAAACTGTGTAGATAGAATTTGACATAGAAGAATAAAGTGACTGGACTAAAGAATTCAGTGTGCTCAGATTAATTTAATATCCCTCAGATTAGAATCCTCAGTTAGTTGTTAGAATATTCCATGGACCCTGGGAGAATGCAAACAGAGCTAGACCTTTATTGTTTTTGGTAAATGTCTTCCAACATTTTCCCAGGAAAATAATTAGTTAGAAAAGATGTTTGTGGAAGTGTACAGAGCATCCAAGGTCAGGAAATGGGGAAGGCAGTGTGGGGAAAGGATGAGGGACTGGCATAAGAGACCATAAGCCATGGATCATAGCTCCCAAGGATACAATGAAAAACTGTTGGAGTTGAGAGATTAAAGTTAACTAGCAGGGCAGATTTGAAAGTGAGATGATTTGACATGGAAATATTAAATGATATCTATTATCTAGGGCCACAAGAAACATGGTATGGCAAAGTCAAGTGCTACAAAAGCAGAGCCTGGCTTGGCACCTGATACGAAGTCCAGCCTTGCATCCAATGTTAACCCTTCTCTCTCCCAGTTCCAAGAGACAAAGAATAAGCCACACTCACCATCTCCTCTTTCAAACTAGGAAAAGAAGCAGCATGGCTGATCATGTCATTTACAGCTGACTCTGTGGAGACTGATTCTCTGCAAGCCATACTTTTTAATTATGTGTAATTAACTTGTTAACATTGTTGTTGTGCTGGATATTAAACCCAGGCCATTATGTATGATAAGCATGTTCTCTGTCACTACATCCCCAGACTTTCAATCCAGAATTTTGGTGGCATCATATCATGTGTACATTCTACAACATTAAGTGATAGTCCTGTGGTTTAGGCTATTTATTAGACTACCCCAGTGCCAAAAATTCATTAACTCTCAGTGTGTAAGTGTGTGTATGTAAAGCTCATTAACTCCAATGGTTTTATATATGTAACTAACATCTAATGCATATGTGTATGATACACACACATACATGGGAATATATATATATATATATATATATATATATATATATATATATATATATATAGACATATATATGTAATTCATTAGCTCCCAATATTTTATATACATAAAATTCAATAGTTCCCAAAGTTCTTATATATCTTTCTTATATATCCTAGACGGAACCCTATAGATAACTGCATACCTCTTTTAGTGTATACATGACTGTTTGCATTGATAGATGTACTTCTATGCACCAAAACTTAGGTGCTTATCCGCACATACTGGAACACTTGCACAGAGAGCCTCCATGAGGTCTAAAGAGAGGCACTAGCTGCAGATACTAAGCAAAAGCACTGAGTCCCAGAGCATCTCCTTCCTAGGAGAATGTGATTCCAGGTTTTTCTCATCTTCAGGTTTCTGCTTTGAAGTGACATTCAGAGGCCTGAACACAGAAGCAGAGAGGGTGAGGCAAAACCCACCATCACACATTTAATTTTATATCTCAGGGCATGGAGCTCTGTGTGCTTATGAAGGGATTTCACACAAATGCAGAGAGCTCTGGCCTCACAATAGCTGCCATCTGAAAATCCAAGTATGTGATGACTGTTGAGGGTCAGCAGAAGACCAGCACAAAGAAAACAGCTCACCAGCAAATCCTTTATCTTCCCCAGAGAACTCAGAGGAAGTATACTGTGCCATTTTGCCTGTTTTCTTCATGGTTGAAACCAAGTTCTGCAAGACTCTCTGTGTGTACTCCATTTAGATGGAGTGACACTGGGCTTTGCATGTGAGCCTAGTGTTATATCCATCTTCTTTTTGCTAGCACAATTAAAAGACATCTTGCTGTCTTCACAGTAATCAGAACATGAAATGCTACCTGGTGTTCCAAATGCAACCCATGGGGTTGCCTAGCACATCTCCACAAGACTCTTGGGGGTTCTGCACAAATGTTGGAAAAACACATGCTGGCAATGTCATTAGCAGAGGAAGACAACAGATGGCTCTTGGCCTGAATTTATGCAGGCCATTTTATGTGTTCAAGACAAGTTCAATTAAATAGCTATTTCATTACGATTGTAGCTAACCAGTAGCTGCTCAGCCTCCTTTGTTTCAGAGAAGGTGATTCTGGTTCTCTCCCACTCGTCCTAGTACCCTATCCAGAGTGAATATTGTAGCTAGAGTTTTCCTGCCTGGCCCACAGTCAGGACAAATCTCTCTCACCCGCCAGTCCCACAGCCGCTCAGACCCGTCCAAGTAAACACAGAGACTTATATTGCTTACAAACTGTATGGCCATGGCAGGCTTCTTGCTAACTGTTCTTTCAGCTTAAATTAATCCATCTCCATTAATCTATACCTTGCCACGTGACTCATGGCTTACTGGCATCTTCACATGCTGCTTGTCATGGTGGCGGCTGGCAGTGTCTCTCTCTCTCAGCCTTTCACTTCCCAGAACTCTCCTCTCTCCTTGTCTCGCCTATACTTCCTGCCTGGCCACTGGCCAATCAGTGTTTTATTTATTAACGTATTTGCCATACAGAACATCCCACAGCAGAATATATTTGACATTTTTATTCTTACTACAATAAAACATGAGAAGAGTTAACTGTGTCCTAATGCCACAAATTACAAGCACCTTTGGCATGGGAGAGAGACAACATGACAATTGGGAGTTGATATTCTGGGATAGCCCCGTCAAGTTCAAAGCCTTGACAATTCACCATCATGAGGGAGGACAGAAGTGCATGTTCCATACGCATCCTATGAGGAGAGAGTATTTGGAAAGGCACATACACTGGTCAGGAAGCAGTCAAACGCCAGTATCTCCTCCTGATGAGACACAGACACAGGGCATACATGTTGCCCCCCAGGCTCAAATAAAAAGACCAGCTTCATGAGACATTTATCTCAGTGTCTGCCTGAGTGGTTTTCCACTCTAGCTTGTCTTTAATCAGATGCAAGTGCCTACCATGCAAACGAGGGCATGGAAAGGGGTCACATCCCTCATCGATAATGAGCCACTTAAGCTGTCTCAGTATTCCTTTTGCACACTGGAGCTTAGACATACGTGTTGCCCAGTCACCATATTATATCTAAGAGGGAGAGGAATAAGAGAGTTAATAATCAATTAGTTGTGAACAGGGTGACATCCCCCTGGGATCCTGCTTCATCCTCTCCACGCTGTACTGTCAGTGAAGACCTCTGAGTGCTTGTTAACTGGTAGAGTTTCTATGACTCCCTTTATAAAATAGGCACCACAGCACACATGAGCTGTTTCCCTAGTTCATCCCCCAAGGGGACTATCCTACAGAGCTGGAGACCTCACTCCCCAGGTGCCTGTCCCTGCTACGTCCTTAATGGCTACAATTACAAGGATCAAACAGAAGCCTGTATTGTTATCAAAGGGGTGGCCCTCCACGGGTCCTTCCTGAATTGGTTTAGAAAAAAAAACTACATATTTTTTCTGACAAAAACAGGACAAGTTCAATGCTTTCATATTTTCAATGTCCTACAGGCTGAGGAGGGTTTGGGACACTGACTGATGTAGTGTGTGTTGGCTGCCCGTCACCAGCCGAAACTGTGCGGCACAAGGCCCATGCCCAGAGCTTGATTTTACTCTCTCTGAGCACTTCTTCCCTTCTTAGACAGATAACGGGATATGTATTTTTCATCCACAACATGACATTTCCAGGGAGCAACTGGCTAACAAACCCCCATCTCCCAGGGCCATTCATTCTTCTGTGCTGTGAGCGTGCTACCCTGCTCACAGGAACACCACCACTGTCCCTGTCGTCGCCTGCTCTCCTTAACTTCTCAGAAGTAGAAATATGACTGCAGAGTCTGGCTTCACTGCATCAAAATGGGAGTTATATTGGAAGGTTTTGCTGAAATTCTGAAGTGTGCCTTTGAAACACTCCTATGCCTGTCAGAATCCCGGGTACCACTGACAAGGCCTCTCTTGTGAGCATGCTTCACGGCTTCCTCAGACACTTCCCTATCTGAGGACCAGAGCGGGACAGGAGGGAGTCATGCTGCACTGAACCAAGTTTAAAAAGACATGTATGTCTCTTCTTCACAAACTGGGAGAAGGTGTATGTTTCTTATAATGATTCTGCAACTCACTGTTACTCTGAAGTCTGCTTTAGAGCCTGGCAATAAAATAATCCATACTGGCCAGGCAGTAGTGGCATAGGCCTTTAATCCCAGCACTCGGAAGGCAGAGCCAGGCAGATCTCTGTGAGTTTGAGGCCAGCCTGGGCTACAGAGTGAGATCCAAGAAAGGCATAAGCTACACAGAGAAACCCTGTCTCGAAAGAAAAAAAAGCCATACTGATTAATTTCCAAATGCTAGAATGCAGACAACAGTCACTTCACAGATCACTACATAACGCATGTTGAGTTTCCAAGATCTCAATGTTCTTACCCATGATGCAATAGGAAGGCGTATCTCCTGGGCTTGGGGTGTTGGCTCAATGGTAAAGTACATCCCCAGGATGCATGAGGCTCTGAGTTTGATTTTGCCACTTCAAGAAAATTATGTTGCTCAACATGTCAATAGTCTGTTCTACTTCTGTCTGAATATGCCACATTTCTTGAAAGATCTTATAGCTGGGTTTTAGCATAAGATAGTGTGTTAACAATTTTATTAAATATTTTGCAAAAAAAAATCTCCAAAAACATCACTAGAAATGTAGTACACACACACATACACACACACCCACACACACACCCACACACAAACGCACGCACGCATGCACGCACGCATGCACACGCACACCAGGCACACATCATTGTATGTCTCCCAACTCCCAGGTAAAGTGACATTTGAACAGCTGGTCTCTTCAGGTAAAAATTTCCTAAAATTATTTTGACATTTCCCACCAGTTAAACATTCTATGATTTGCAATGACAATTCTCAAATAAAGAACAATCTCTACGTGAAACTGCATGATTGAGGATGATGTTCCACATACAATCTATTGAATCGACAAAGACAGAATCAACCTCATTAGTCATCTCTACTCACAGTTGTTATTAAATTATTAATGCTTCCATAGAGATTTGAGGGACTTCTGATGTTTGTTTCCATTTTTATTTGCTCATATTCAACAGTGAAGTACAGAATTAATATAAATACGTTGAAATGTTTACAGATCTTAGACATTACTGATGTATGGGTAGATAATGAAAATATATGTCATCAATTTAAACTGTTAGAAATAAGGGACTGACAAAAGGTATCCATATTATAATTCTATCGATTCCATAGGGAACATTTCAACAATGCTGATGCTACAGAAGTGACTAGGACAGGAAGAGGAGACAAAATGGATGCATCTTGAAATATTTCTGCATCCATCCGTTGTGTACTGTCTGCTACGTTTCCAACCCCCAGCCTGCACACTTCCCTTCCTGTTTCTATCCCATATCTCCCCCCCCACGCCCTTTTTTAGTATCTTAACTACAGCTGTCCACAGCATCCCAACGTTCCTCCCCCAGCTGCTTTTCTCTGCTGACTTCACGCTAGTCCCTCTCCTTAGCCCACCTCCCTTCCACTCCTAAACTTCGTAACTGTTCTCTAAGTACACACCACATCATCCTTGTTTCTTTGTCTATCAACAGTTATTGAAGTCAAAGGCTACAGTGGTTTTAATGGTCAGGACTCCACAAGCAGAACAATGAGATCCCATTTCTAATGTCATCCAGGACTATTCCCTGAGCCAAACAACTACCACCTCCAGGAAGCCACCTGGGCCTGCTCAGAAAAAGATCCTCCCAGCAGGGCGTCTCAACTGTTGACATTCCATCTTAGGAGATGTGGGATCATCATAGGACCCTCTCCTGAGTATTACTCAATCCCTTTTCCCACCTAGTGTATGCAATTCTGCCCTCACTGCAAGTATCTTCGGGGTCTCAGAGAGAGGATAGAGTATGTACACACACAAACACACACACACACACACACACACACACACACACACACACACACACACACACACACACACACAGCACAGCACGGCCGAGGGGCCCCATCTACACAGTTGTGGTGAATCCATTATCCATACTAGGTTCCAACTCTACAGTGTGGCTGCTTTGGGGATCAGGAACTCACATTCTGTAAGTTAGCCCAATAAACTCACTGGCTCTCCAGGGAGAGCTTTGGTGGAACTGAAACAGAGTTTGCCATTGGGACCTTAGGAGGAGGCAGGTAGATTTTGCCTGGTCCCCACCCCCACCCCACCCTTGCCCGGTAAAAAACTCTCAAAACATTCACCCTGTAGCAAAATCAATTCCAAGTGGATAAAAGAGCCTAATTAAAGACCTGAACCTGTGAAGTCCTTAGAGGAAGGACTTCCTGAAAAGAACATTAGTTAGTGAGCAAATAATGCAACCGTTGACAAATGAGACATCATGGCATTAAAAAGCCTCTGAACATCAAAGAGTTAATCAAGTGAGGAGAAAGCCTCCAGAAGAGAAGAAAATCTCTTTTGCCTATACATCCCACAGAGCATTGATATATAAAATACATGACAGACTCAGAAAACTCAATACAAAAACCTCAATGACTGAATCAATAAATGGGCTAGTGAGTTGAACAGAAAGTTCTCAGAAGAAGTAGTACAAATGACCACTAAGGAAAATGCTCGCCCTCACTGGTCATTAGAGAATATAAATTAAAGCCACATTGCCATTCCCGTTCATTAAGGAAGCAAACAATAAGTACTGTGGGGGTGTGGGCAAAAGGGACCCCTTTACACTGCTGTGTCTGGTGGGTTCTCTGGCTTGTGTTCCGATCACCCAGGTCTTGAACCATAGAATCTTCCAATATCTTTCTTCTTAGATTATCTTCTATTCTGTGAGCAATCAAATCACCTCTGCCTCGTGCTAACAGGAATACCGGAGATATTCCACTGGATAACCACTGGTCATCTCCCCATCTCAGATCCTTAGTTAGTCACACATATCTACACCTGCCCATCTATGGAAACATTCTATAGGGCGGAAAGAGCCCTTTCCTCACTCATCACAAAGGCATGGCTGACATCCCCATAACAGAGAAAGATTAACGGAAGACAGCATAACAAGTTTATAGCTTCCATTTTGTGTGCTGCTGGGATGATCTTCTGAAAGGAAGCCATAAACACCCTAATCAGGATGTATATCATAGAAAACACATCAAGAAATGCTGGTGAGGATATCAGGGGAAGTAACTCTTACAGGTGCCCAGTGAAAATACCAACTGGCATGGCTACTAGAGAAACCAGGATGGAGGTTCCTTAAAAATTGAAAATAAATCTCCCATATACCCAGCTCTACCACTCCTGAAGGACTCTAAGTCAATACACCTCAGAGATACCTGCACAGCATGGTTTATTGCGGTTAAGTTACAGAATCAATGTAGGTGTCCCTCAACCAAAACACGATAGAGAGATTGGGGTGTGTGTAGTGTATGCCGTGGACCACTGGCCAGTCATCGAGGATGCAATTCTGTTGTGTGCAGGAAAATAACAGCCACTTGAGATGTCCCTGTTGACTGAACTAAATCATTGGTACCAGACAGCTTGTTTCCTGCTTGCAGATCCTAGATTGGATATTATCTGATACATAAAATCCCACAAGTAGAAGCAAGTGTCTAGGAAGGAGGGACACTCATGGGTGTGTGGGGGTGAGGAAAAGGGGGAGTGGGGGCGGAGGATGACGTGTCCAAAGCACATTGTGAAACACCCCTACAAAACTCCCTACTGTGTGCAATGAACGCACAACACGAAACAATAGCAGAAACATCTAGCAATGACTAGGTAAAGAGAGAAAGGACTCTCATTACAAAACTGTTATAGAGAGGCAGGAGGAACTTCCCCCTTCCTTTCTGTAACTTGTGACTTTGATTCCTAATGTTTCATGTGAACTTATTTTTGCAAATGTGCTAAACAAATGCAGAGTTGAAACACACCACCTAATTCTTTGCTTTAAAAGAGAGAGAACTCAAGTTCAAGATCACGGGTGGGTCTCTCTACCCCGGCTTATGCTGACCACCTGCTCACCATACAGGTTAGAGGTAAAAAGGAAGGGACAGAGAAGGACAGAGGAATATCAACCCACTGGGTGTCCCACAGGTTAAAATGCTTTCAATTGTGTGTGTCTGTCATTAGCAAAACAGATATAATCACCAAATGTATGGTACAGTTTATATTGTTCATGCTATAATCATTCACTAGTTATATATTCAAGAGTATCAATAGAAATTCAAAATACCACTACTAAATATTTAAATCAGTGGTGTGAAAAGTATTGTTTTTTAATATAACCACACTCCATATAACATGAATAGGGCTGGTATTATCATGAATTTAGCTTATTCTCAGAGGCAGCAATGGAATCTCTAGACACTGGCACAGGTACCATCTGGCTAATTACTCTCTGCTTGACCTTTTTATATATTTATTTCTCCGTGTACAATCTTTCTTTTCACTTCGATTATTTTACTTAATGTGCAAGAGTGTACTATGTGCACCGCATGCATGCCTGCCCACAGAGGCCAGAAGAGTGTATTGAATTCCCATACACGTTCTCCACAAGAGCAGCATGTGCACTCAATTGCTGAGCCATCTCTCCAGTCCCTCATAACACTCTTTTAATATCAATATTATTAAACACACGCTGTGGATGACGACATGAATTGTCACACAGCTATTTGTATGAAGTAACAATAACAGAAAATCACTTGAGTATTCCCACTTCAAGCTTCAAGAGTAGCAAATGTTTTATTATACCAGAATTATAGAAAAGGCTCTATTGTGTGTGTGTATGTATATATATATATATATATATATATATATATATATATATATAAAAACTTTCAGAATTAAAAATAATCTATTACTTCAATGAAAGCTTAAGTGCTAAGGAATAGTTTGTGGACAAGAAATCACTTCCTGTCACTTAGCTGGCTCACAAACAGCAGGATTAAGAGGCTGAAGTATCTAGAGGAGAGATCCCCTCTGTCCTGGATGGAAATATTTGGGATCATCACAGGAAGTCTGGGAATACTCACAATTTTATGCTGGGGTTGGTGGAAGTTTTTCCCAAAACAAAATAATAGGAAACATGGGTTAATTTTGGTTGTCAACTTCATTAGCTCTAGGATCAAATAAGAGTCACAGCTCTGGCTGCATCCTTAAGGTGTGCTAGTTCAAATAAGAATGGCCGCCATAGACTCACATTTGAATACTTAGGGAGCAGCACTAGGAGGTGTGGCCTTGTTGGAGGAAGTGTGTCACAGGGCGGGCTTTGAGGTTTCAGAAGCCCAAGCCAGGTCCAGTGTGTCACTCTCTCTTCCTGCTGCCTGCAGATCCAGATATAGGACTCTCAGCTCCTTCTCCTGCACGCTGCCATGCTTCCCAACATGATGATAATGGACTAAACCTCTGAACTGTAAGTGAGCCCCAGTTAAACATTTTCCTTTATAAGAGTTGCCTTGGCCATGGTGTCTCTTCACAGAAATAGACACCCTATCTAAGACAGAAGGTAATTCACAGAAGGATTAACAGAGGAGAGAAGATCTTTTCCCCGAGAGGGCAGCGCCTTCTAGCAATGACTTGGATATGAAGAAGGGAGAGGCAGGACTGCTTTTGCCTGAGCTCCTGCCGGAGCTCCTTGCTGGTGAGAGTGTGGCTCCTCCCTCCCCGCCCCCATTGCTGCTGCTTCCTGTGCAGACATCAGAACCCACTTCGTTGCCCTTCCAAGTGGGCTGAATACCAGCAGTTCTCCTGGGACCCCTCCAGGTCTTGAGACTGCTGAGAATACCCAGCTTTGCAGACTGAGTATCAGTTTTCAGCCTCTCAAATGCACAGAGGGCCTTGGACAACCCAAGCACCAATGAGTACCCCACCCTAGTAAATTCCCTTTGCAAGCATGATCATTCCGTTGGCCCTGTTTCTCTACAGAACATACAGCATATGGCACAGGATTGGAAAGTGAGATGCAGAGGTGCACACCTGCATCGGAGTCAGTACTGCAGCATGTGGAAAGCAGCACTGGTGGCCAGGGGGCGGCAGACAGCAAGCCCAGGGAAGTCTACTGAATCCCAGAGCTCACGTCACAGACCGCAGCGGCAAAAATTGCGAGTGTTTGATATTTCTTTAGGTACGACAAAGCAAGTGATAAATTCTGTTATTAGTCCTGGTCTCCTGTGTCAGGAGATGATACTAAAGGCAGGTCCATGAAGAACATGTGTGACAAGCAGAGTGTTGCCTGTCCTGCACTACACCCTGCACTCTACAAATAACCAACTGGCATCCACAGACACAGCATGCTTCTCTAGCCCTCTGGCACTCAGCAGAGCCTGAGTATTCAGCTTGCCCTGGACATACTGTCCTGGAGGACTCTGATGACATGTGTGAAGCATCTCTCTGGGAACCCAATTGCTAAAGGGCAGACGCTTGTTTCCTTTTGTTTTTTTTTGTTTTTTTTTTTTTTGTTTTGTTTTTTTTTGTTTTTTCGAGACAGGGTTTCTCTGTGTAGCTTTGCGCCTTTCCTGGAACTCACTTGGTAGTCCAGGCTGGCCTCGAACTCACAGAGATCCGCCTGGCTCTGCCTCCCGAGTGCTGGGATTAAAGGCGTGCGCCACCACCGCCCGGCGCTTGTTTCCTTTTGTAAAATCCAAGTGATGGCTTCTAAAAACAGTCATATATATAATTTGGTATACAAAATACATAATTACAATAAAAAAACAGTTCCAGGTGAGCTTTAAACTATAGAAAAGACCTGTGTAACACCAATTTCTAGATGGTCTTATTAATAAAAAAAAACATGGAGCCAGATATTGGGGTGAATGCTGAAAAATCAGAGAGACAAAGGAACAAGCCACTGCCATGTCTTACCTCTAGGACTCCTCAGCCTCAAAAGTCTCTAGTTTCTGTCTCTTCACACCTTATACACGTTTCTCCGCTAAGCCATCACTTCCTGGGATTAAAGGCATGTGTGCTTCCCAAGCAAAGGTATGAGATCTCAAGTGCTGGGATTAAAGGTGTGTGACTCCCAAGTATTGGGATTAAAGGTGTGTGCCACCACCACCTGACTCTATTTCTCTCCTAGACTGAGTGAGTCTCGTGTAGTCCAGAGTGGCTTTGAACTCACAAAGATCCACATGGATCTCGGCCTCCCAAGTGCTAAGATTAAAGGTGTGCGCCACCACTGACTGCCTGGCCTCTATGTTTAATCTAGTGGCTTGTTCTGTTCTCTAATCTTCAGGCCAAGTTTATTAGGGCACACAATAA